>NW_008661171.1:1161-55801 GCF_000695815.1 Acanthisitta chloris
TTAGAATTACTAAACTCAAGCACTTTGTAATAAAATGGATCTTGTTACATCTCTTGGAGGTTGCTGCAAAGCTGAAAATGTCCCCTTCCTTACACTTTATCACAGCTTTCTGACTGCAAGCTTAGTTGCTGCTAGGAACTTAGAAGGGACTTTTACTTGCAAATTAAACTTTATGCCAATCAAAAGGCCTCAATTTTGAGACAAGCAAAAATGGAAGGACTGGATTGTAAAAGAAATCAAAATTGAAAGGTGTTTTGCATGTTTCTTGGTTTATAAAATACAAAAGAACACTTTCAATCTCAAATACCGGATATTGTTAATCCTGTGGCAGTATGGCCCTTGCTAAAGAAATTGGGAAACACTCAAGACTCCACTCCAGGACATGAGAAACTTGAAAGTGAGTGATGGAATTCTTAGGCTTCCTATCAGAAATGCAGTGCAGAAGTCACACAAACCTTTTTGATAAGTACATTTCTCTCTGAAGCGGTTTAATATTTTTAGAATCAGTTCTTCATCTCTGGTCTGCTTTTCCTCTAAATAAATAAACATTTATTGGAATGGGATTGGAGGGGACTGGCCACCACAGCTCCAGGTGTATGTTGCAGCATCCAGAACTGGAAAAGGCAGCACAGAAAGAAGAAACAAAGGTGCTTGCTTGAGGGGTAACAATGAGAGGGAAGCTTGATATTGTTGACTTGAGAGATGATGCCAAGGGGATGTGATAAGAGATTATGAAAGCTTTCACTGAATTCTGATAAAAGGAACTGCTTTTTTTCATGCATTGTGGAACCAGTGGCTAAAGGAAACAAAGGACGTCAGCAGTTTAAAAGGATTTAAAAACTTCTCAGCTTTATTTCTGGATATTCGTGGTGCTGATACCAGTGGAGAATGGCAGCAAATTTTAGAAGAGTTAATAAACTCCACAGTGTAGAGTATACAGGAGCTTCAGACTGGAGGCAGGTTATTTCCCATTCACTGCAAATTTGGTAGGACAGAAGTATTTAGTGTTGATTGCTGTCCCCATTGTGTGTAAACTGTTTTGACCAAGGAGACATTCTTTGCTCTACAAGAAGTTCTTGGTAGGTTCCTTGCAACCAAAAGTATAAAAGACCAGATTAGACATACAGGTTTGGCATCACTTTAGAGCCCTAGTCTTGAACTGAGGAATGGCAGCATAGTCTGAGTGTGAGAGCTTTTCTGTAAACCTCTCATGGGGAAGTGTTCTGAAAGCAAGCTGGTTTTATCATTGCACTTACTGATGGGTGTACTGACAGGCTGGAGCTGAATGAGAGCCAGGTTATATTGGATTTGTTCAGGAGAGGAAACAACTGCATCATCAAAGGTGTGGAACCTAGGATGGCTGATTACAGAGAGTAAAAGTGTTTTATAAATTATGCAGATCGAGTTGAAGGTTTCTGTCAGAGATGGTTTGTGGGCATATAGATGGGGCTGTAGTGAATATGGGTTGTTCAAGCTGAGGTGACTTTTCTCATGTGGGATCCACCATGGGCTGAAGTCTAAGAGAGTGTCAAAAATGCTATTCCCTCCCTTTAAATTTCAATCTCCTTTTAAGACAGATCGGAATAAACTTTGCAAATTCTTTGAAGCTCAAGAGATTTTGTCTCAGTGGCATCTGCAAGAGCCTGATGACTGTGAGCAGTTTTGTAGGATGGCTCTGTGTATGTTTTGATGCTGACTGGACTCTGGCATTGTAGGCAGGGTTAAAAATGATTGCTCAGATGTTGCCCATTTGTAACATTGTGCAAATTGTGCACTGGATATCTACCATGGCTTGAGTTGGGATATATTTAAGCCTGTTGGTGCATACTTGGTATTTCATGGTAGGCTTAGTTCCTTTTGCAATGGAAATCTTTCTTGCAAACAAGACTGTGAATTGGCATTGCAAGAGTACTCTAACTGTACTAGATCTGCTCTCCAGCTGCCCCAAGCTGGCTTGAAAGGCATTAGTAGCAAAACAGATCTGTGGATACAGTGATGACTAGTGGGCAAGTAATTATTTATTATCAACAGTCATGCTGAGGAGTGTCTCTCACAGATTAGAGCCTTTTGTACTTAGAGCTTTGCAAACATGGATTTCTCTGCCCAAAAGAGGTTTGTGACCAAAGAACTGTCATGGTCTCTGGTAGCTTTAAATTTGAGATGTTGGTTGTTCTGCTGTTCTACAGCCACAGCACTAAGCTAGTGTTAGAGGAGAAGGGAAACCTTTGCTGTGCTTGCAGATCGGCTGTGTTCACTGCAGGTTTTGAGTCAGAACTCAGAAGAATTTTCAGGACCTGACAAAGACAGTTTGTCATACTGATGTTGCTAATCTGTTGGTTTTGAATTTGAGAGAGGTTTTATATGCCCTAACCAACAGGTTTTGAGCTTGTTTTGGTTTTCTATGTTTAATCTGTAAATCCATTAAAAGGAGAAAAGTTTGATCTGATTTTTGTTAGATGAACAGTCTGAAAAATGAAAGATCTGAGCTCAGTATGAAGACAAGGCCTTCTAGTGCTTAAGAAATATATAGGAATTAACATGAAGTGTGAAATGAGTTTCAGTATTTAGCAGAATGCTAAATTATTTTGTCTTCTGTTTGCATATTGCAAAATACTTCAAACACACCATTTCATCCTGAACTTGCAGTTTTAGTTCCAGTTGAAAGCCATGTGCGTGACACTAACACTGTGCATTTTTCAGTTCTGTCTGCAGGGGTTTCCTATTGCCACGTTGACAGATGCATGTAGCTTCCACTACTTTCATCATATATCTGAAGCAAATCTCTCATAGAGGTACCCAGGGCCTAATTAGAGTTGATGTCTTTCACTACGGCAGAGTTTTGCTGTGGGGATGGGCAGGAAGGGAAGTTTGGTTTTGCTTTTTAAGCCAGCTGGCAATTACTTTCTAAGACTTGTGTTAAAGCACCAGATATATTAAAAATTATTCATAAAAGCCACCTGCAAATAGTCTGCAGTCTCCCTTTTTTGTTTTCTTACCTTTGTATGCCAGTCATGGGTGTGTTTTTCTTAAAAGTGCTGCTCTTCTTCTCTTTATTCTCCTGGAAGAAGATGACATATTTTCTTTCCTCTATTCGTATTTGTGTCGTTTCTGTGGTTCATTAATAATGTCTGACATTTCCATTCCTTTTTGCAGTTTGAGTGTATTACTTGCTCTGGTTTATAGTATATTGTTATGTTGATTGCAAAGAAAACAAGGTGTTCCTTGTTTTCTAAGCAGAAGTTTCCATAAATACAGTCGTGTTTTTGAGTAAATGAGAGTTCAGAATTTTTCAGAAATTTCAGAATATTCAGAAATTTGCCACTTGTGGAAACTCATTTTATAGGACAGTTTTGCCAGACCTAAATGCAATGTGTAAATTTTCTCATGAAAATGGTTTACCATTGCATTTTAAAGTCCTTGTATTCATCAAATATATTTTTATATGTTGTTTTCCCAAAAACTCTATGGCAATTGCTGAGCTGAGGGTTAAAAGGGAAAGTTGTTTCTGGTAGATTGATGTTAGGAAGTCATACCACATTGTTCATTGCTCTTTTCTTTTGCCTCAGTGTCCTTAATCAAAATAGGCCTTTTCTCTTTCATGTTTCTGTGTTGTGAACTCCCCTTTGAATTCTCAGAATGAAAGATCTTACTAAGCATTACCATCATGCACACAACTACACGTGATGTGTTCTGCATTGTAAGTGTTACTGCTTGATGCTGAAAACACTGTCTTACTTCCTTTAGAATTCCCCATTATTCACATGCTTACCCAGCAAGTTTTTTTTCATTACTTCCCCTATCTGAATATTTCTGCTGTCCTTAATTTTTAAAGCAAGATATCTGTGCCAGATAGAAATTGGTTGAAAGTCAGTAAATTCAATCCAGAAAACCTGTCTAGTAAACGTAACTTCAGAACTGAATTAAATTCTTGCTTGTTCAAAAGAGAAACACTTGTGAAAGTTTGAGGAAAGTTTTCTCTGTGGGTTATTAACCGAAACGTAACTACTGAGGGCAGTACACCTTCTAGGTATGTTTAGAGAATCACTCAGGTGCTCTTAGTTCCTCCCATCCTCTGCTTTGTGATTCTGCAGGTGTGACTGCACAACTTGTGTATTGATTTTGGCAGAACCAATTTTGTAGAGTTTACGGTGTACAAGTTTTCTAATGTAGTGTTAGTTTGCTCTTGTTGATCTAATGTTATCAAATTCATTTTAGGCTGTTGATTTCTACCTTATTGTTGGCATGTGCCAACACTGTAACATATCCTGCTTAGAGATTAGTAATGCTGAAACAACAGCCTAATGAAAAGAGAGAGGTCCCTACACAGCAGGAGTAGGAACTTGCTAGTTCCTGTTGAAATGAACAGAAAACACAGGTTCAACAAGTTCTTCCTCTTCCCTGTGCAGAAGGAGCAGAGTTATCAATGAAGGGTACTGTACACAGGCTAAAGGGGAGCCTTGTTCTATTGAAGTCCAATGCATGTTATCCCCTTTCCTTGCTAATTGACAGTGTCAAGTAAATACTTCATGACATGAGGACAAATTTAATTCTTTCTGGTTCACGAGACAGCAGTCATAAGCCAAATCTATTTTGGACTTTATCTGTTATCTTTCCTTCTGTTTTCCCATTCTTCTTGTGTCTTACTCTTTAGGTCTAGCTTGGTATACTGAAAAGAGTATCCAATATGCTCTAGGGACTGTCTATCCTTTCAACTGCTGTAAACCAGCTCCACTTAGTTTTCATACACGTGCCTGCTACAGGTTTTTGGTGGTTGGGTTTTTTTATTCTTGCTGGTGCTGGATACACTGATAGGGGGAAAGAGAAAAGTTGAAATTTGTGACTATGTTCATGCCTGTCCATCAAATTAAAACCATAATAGGTTAAGTATTGCAGCGATGGTAAACTGTAGGTGACTGTTGGATTGGATTACACCTCTCTCCCTCTATGTGCAAGTGTAGGAAATGTGTATTGACAGACCCTTTGTAACTTAACTGTGCTAACAACTGGGAAAACCTAGTTTCTTTTGTAGCTTTGAGGGTTTTTAATGTTGTATTATATGACTAAAAGTTAACAAACATTGTTTCTGAACCCTTTTAGGCAACCTAACAAGGGTGATTATAAAGCTGGTGGCCAGGACAGAATGAAACACAAAATGGCGTAATCAGAAGTGTCAAAAAATTGTATGGGTGTTTTGCCTTTCTGTGGGCAGCATCTTGTAGGTCCAGATCAGCTTTCTTGCTCAGCTCTGCTACAGATGACTGAAATAGTATTTACATGTGTGGGTGGGTTACATGCTGGGGTAGGGAGAAGACCTTCAACATGTCATGGTTGGCAGGTTGGCATTGTGATTCTGTACTCAATCTGATTGTAATTCTTTTGTAGATTGTAATAACTATGCAAACAACAGTAGTGAAACTTGTTAACTGATGGATCGTATTTCTGGAATCACACTGGTGCTGCTAAAAGTGGAGCTGCAGGCAAGCTTGAGTAGCTCCACACTGTTTTTCCTCCCAGTCTTCTTCCTTTTTGACCTCCAGGAGACTATAAATAAAAAGAAACCTCTCTCACACATGACATGCTCTTGCCAGAAGAAGGGAAAGATCAAATTGTTATCTAAAACAAACTCCAGTGATGTGACAGCTGTTTGCTGTTTGCACTGACTGTGTGGCTTGGTGTTCGGAGATAAAGTGCAGTTTCTCCAGTTTCTGTTCCTGCCCTCTCTACTCAGCTGCTGGGGAGTGGGATTATCACACTGATCCTAAGTAGGAAAGACTGCAGTGATCCAGGTCCTCCCACTGTTCTTGATGCAGCTCACCAAATGGGCAGGAAAATTATATATCTCTTCTTTCCTTATAACATTCCAAAAGTTGTTGCTCAATCAGTAGAAGTTGTAGCAAATAACAGAGCTCTCAGTAACATAAACTCCTCAAGATAGTATGTGATTTATGATTTGAGAGGAATTAAAGATACTGATTATAGGGCAGCAGCCATGCTGTGGTGCTATAAATGCTGGGATCAAAAATGGGGTGCTTTGGGTCTTTCCTTATTTCCCAGTTGCCTTTCATTGATATATCTACAAGATTTCCAGAGTATTCTGAAGTCCTCAAATCTACTCAGCTTTGTTATGGGTAGAGTTAGATCACAGATTATAATACCCCATAGGGAGTTCAGGAAACTGCATGCAATGTTCACAAGAAGGATTTTTGGACTGACTCCTAAATTTAGCCTTGGAAGATGTAACTGACCCTGACATAACTTGTGCTGAGTAACCTCTTTAAAGCTGAAGTAATGTCTGTTCCTAAGACAGGCTGAAGCCATATCTCTGGGTTGTTTTTTTTTTTCTTTCTGGTGTCCTGCGTGTTGCTTGGTGTAGCTCTTTATATAGTGTGATTTATAGAGCAATTCTTTTAAACAAGCAAATAATTTCTTTCTATCACAGACCATAAAAACTAAATACTGTTTTGGGACTGTTACAAGAATAGGTACTACAGTCATGTAATTTGTAATGCTCCTTCATGCCATTTTGCACAGCAGTTAGGAGATATCCCTGAAATTGGAGGACCTTTAACTGTGTCACTATTGACATAATCTGCTAGAACTATTCACAAAGAGGCATTTCTTATAGTCTTTAAATGCTTTGTATTGTAAAAGACAGTCTTTGGACTCTGTAGGGACTTAATGTAAAGGATTATTAGTTTTGTTTCCTCTTTCCAGATGGAAATGTCAGAAGATGATAGTAACACAGAAGAATACCCTACTGAAATTCACGATTATCTCACAGCATTTGAAAAATCTCTTGGTTCTGTTGATGAGATGCTGAAGACAATGATGTCAGTTTCCAGGAGTGAGCTTCTGCAAAAGGTAAATAATTTTCCTTTTGAAACCTTTTCCTTAATACAAGAATACTCAGGAGCCTGAACTCAAATAAAAGGGTCTGTTAGGCCAGCCACTGAGAGTAACAAATAGGACACTTCCTACCCTTGATACATACTGTTTGAAATTCTTACATTTCTAAGATATCCAGATGGCCTTACATACTAAACAATGAAGCATATGCTCTTCCAAGCTGATAAGTGATGACCTTACCAGTGAGTCATGTAGGTAGATGACATTCCTGTCCTTCCTTAAAGTGGATGCTGAGTGCTCTTTCATAGTGGAGAGGTCATTCATGTTTGTCTGAGAGTTCTTCTCCACAAACTTAATGGAACTTGGTGTACCCAGTAGGATGTAAAGGTGAACTGACAGCAGTGAGAAGTGATCTGATTCTAGAAGTCTAGACTTGCAGAACCTGAGCTGTCTCCTTTAGCTATGTTGTAAGCTATGTTGTAAAATGTGGGTTTTTTTCAGGTGTCATAGTTTAACCCCAGGCAGCAGCCAAGCCCCACACAGCCCTTTGCTCATGCACCCACCGGAGGGGTGGGGGAAAGAATCAGAAGGGTGAAAGCTCAGAAACTCATGGATTGAGATGAAGCAGTTTAATAGGGAAAGCAAAAGCCATGCACACAAGCAAAGCAAAGCAAGAAATGAATTCACTGCTTCCCACAGGTAGGCAGGTGGTCAGCCATCTCCAGGAGAGCAGGGCTTCAGTGTGGATGGACAGCTGCTCAGGGCAGCACATGGAACAATCACTGCCCCCCTTTCCTCCTCCTCTTTCAGTTTTTAGATCTGAGCTGATGTCATATGGTATGGAATATTCCTTTGGTTAGTTTGGGTCAGCTGGCCTAGCTGTGTCCCCTCCCAGGACCTTGCCCACCCCCTGGATGGGGGTGGCTGGAGTGTTGAGGAACAGCACTGATGCTGTGCCAATCCTGCTCAGTGGCAGCAAAAACACTGGTGTGTTATCAACACCTTTCTAGCTACCAGGATAAAGCACAGCACTGTGAGCTCCTTCTCTGCTAGACCAAATAGATCAGGGCATAAAGGCAGAGCAAGGTACTGCCTGAAAACTTCATACAAACCTCTCTGTCTTTTAACATTTAAAGCCTTAACATGTAATTTCTTTCTGTAGGGCAAGAAAAAGCCTGCACATGAGGGAGCTTCTTTATCCTGTGAGGATTTCTTACACAAATAAATTATGAAGAAAACAGTCTTGACAACACAGATCTTTTGACAGTATCCATGTTAGAACTAGTGAGCTGTACAATGATGTTATCAGAGTTTCTGGAAATCCTGTAGGACTAAAATAATAAATTGACTTTGACAGTCAAGGGAAAAAACCCAACCTCATTACCTTTATTCTTCCTTTGCTTTACAGCTGTAGATTCCAGCTTGCATTGAACACGCTGTCTGTCATGTGTAGTGTTAGTGTTCATTGATTGTATATTCACATTAGAGCTTCTGCAACCTTAAGACTTTTTTTTTTTCTTTCCATTGATAATAAGTACTATTTTGAATTAAGTTTTTATGGATAAGTGGGGACTTATTTCTGACTTTGAATACGAGTCTAAGAGCTATATGCCAAGAGATTTTTATGCTTTTGGCTGTACAGGGCTGTGGCATTTAACATCAGACTGGTAAAACTACATGAATACTTGGAGAGGAGGATGGTTCTGTGATGCAATGGAAATAGGCACAGACATAGTCTCAGCAAACTCGTGATGCAAAAGTGTGCTCGTTCAGTGTGTATTGTTTTATTATTACATTCATAATTATAAAATGTGGATATTACTAAAGTCTGTGAACATCTTGCTTCAAAATGTGCAAATATGTTGGTCTTTTTCACTCTAGTTAGATCCTCTTGAGCAAGCAAAGCTGGATCTGGTTTCGGTGTACACACTGAATTCAATGTTTTGGGGTAAGTATGTGGTAGGAAGAAAAAGTGGTATTTATGATTGCCATTTGGACACCTTCTGGACAGCTGCAAACATCAAATAATCATATTTCATAATTAAAAACTTGCAGTAACCCTGAGGACCCAAATGACTCCCATCCATAGGATAAACAATGTTGAAACTCCCAAATCAAAACCCTGTATTTAGAAAAGCTGACTGTACATACAGGGGAATGTTTCTGGTTTTAGTCCCAATCTTTTCTGTCCTTGTAAGGACAGAAAGTTTAACCATGTTAGTTGTTGGGGGTTTTTTTAGATGCAGTATTTGATGATAATAGTTTATCAGTTGACTGTTAACTCCTGTTCTTATTAATGATTTTAAGTAGAAACTACAGTTTTCCTATGTGACTTCTTGATTGGGTCCTCAGTCATGACAACCTTCAATTTCAAAAAACCATTGTTTATTTTCTTGTAGTATACTTGGCTACGCAGGGAGTCAATCCAAAAGAACATCCAGTGAAACAGGAATTGGTAAGATTCTTACACTGCATGCTCTGCAATATCTTCCTTGCTCAGGACAGTTAGCTCATATAGAAGTTAAAAAATGTTTATATCTACATTTAAAACTGATATGTTGCCATAATAACATGCATATGCCACATGGTGTTATATAACTATTTATATGCCCTGCTGGGCTCTCTAAATTAAGAAAGTTATATTTTTAGTTCCAAACAGTACTGTTTAAAGTAAATTTGTAGGGTCTGCTGAAATTAGAAAAGAACAAGATGATGAATGATATCATCTTTTCTTTTTTTTTTTCCACCTTTGTTTGAGAACTGGATTCTGAACAGAGCAGCTTTTCCCTTGTATCTGTTAAATGGAAAAATGTTACATGTCTGATAATAATTTATAACTTCCAGTATGGCATTTTTTTCTTATAAATACTTGGAATCATGTTAATCTCTGAGGCTGCCTTTCCTTACTTTTGTATGGCTCTAAAAGTATAGTGTGGTTGATTTACTAGCGAAGACGGGAAAGAGCCCCCTGCCTCCCCCTTCCAGGTCCTCCATTAATTCATTTTCTCAGCAGTAAAGAATCCAGTTCAGCAACAAAGCTAAAAGCTTTTTTGGCACCCGTTGTATGTGTATTGTCCAGTAATTCTGCATTAGTGACATATTTACAACCTGTAATAAATCTTTTAGGTTTGTCTTTATATTCCATTTCGATGCATGACTACAGTATGGAAGGCTTGCCTATCTTGAAAATTGTGCTGACTTCAAAAATCAAATCATTTAGCCTGGAGAAAAAAAAAATAGAAATCAAAACTTCTTGCTACACATTTTAGTTCCTGTTTAAATGAAAATATTAAATCTGGGCAATCATAAAATACTTAGCTTAAATGTAGTCCTTGCATATGAATTGGAATGGAAGATAGGGCTGAAAAATGTGGAAAGCTAACCTGAATAACAGGAATACTTCTATTTTTAATTTTGTGAGGTTTTCAGTAGTCTAGACTGTATCATATTAAAAAAGGCATCAGTTAATATTTCATGAGCTTTCAGTCAGTTTCTTGTTCCTCCTATACTTTATAATGTCTGAATATTCTGTTAATTTAGTGATACTGAAAAATTTTATCTCTTCTGCTGCGGATACTTCACAACTGCCAGTCATTTTAACTCTGAAGAATGAATGAATTATCATAGCCTAGATTCTTAGCCATCTCTCTTTTCCTTTTACAAGTATCAAGGTGAATGACTGCACATTCCTTCCTTCCAAGAGCATTGTGATGTTCTTATTCATGTGGAAAGGGAATTAAAAAAGACTGTTCTGTCACAATTGTTTTGTTTTTAGAATTGCTCTCCTTGTGTACACTGAGGGATTCAAACTGTATTAATAAAACTCACATTCAAGCTATCAGAATTCATTTCTTTTGTCACGCTGACGTTTTTTCAGCTCCTTTTTCCCATGCTGATACATGTAGGTTTGCCATCTGTTCTCATTAGCCATCTCAGTCACCACAGAACCATTACAGTGTATCATGATTTCAGACCCTGCAAAGCCCTCCTCATTAAAGCTGTGTTTTTGATGCAGGCACAGTGGCCAGCGTTTTGACAGTTGCTTGTAATGATCACTGAAGAACTGAAAATCAGTTCTGTAGCGTTAGGTCTTGTAAGATTTCTTCTAGATTCAAAGAGATGGCAATGGCTGGGTGAGAAATTTGTGCATTACATATCAACGTTTATTTTAGCAGTCTCCATGAATGTGCTGTTAAGCCGCATTTATCATTCAGGTATCAGGCAGATCATTACATATATGTGTATGTGTATGTTACTGTTGTTTGTATTGCAGTAAGACCTAAAGGCCCTGGAGTTGAAGGCCATATTAGGCTAAATATGTAGACATGAAATCTGCCAACCAATCTGTTAAATACTTTACAGAGTTACTGTAAGTGTCCTCTCTATTCAATGAAGAGAAGTAGGCACTTAACAAAGGGGGATTCCCATCTTAGATGGGCTTAGTTACTCTCTCAAAATAATTTTCTTTATTGATTGTAGGAGTAGATGAGGATAAGTGAGATTGTTAAGCTGAGAGGGTATACTTTGCTGGGGCTGAGTCCAAGCCACGTTTTGTTTGGAAAAAAACCCAAATGACAATGGCAGGCTAAGATGGCAAGAAAGTATCCCTTTGCTTTATGGAATGGCAGTGGAAACAGGCTGGTTTTGTTATTTATGGTCATAAAAGGAACTTGTGGTACAGCTGGAAGTTTATCAGGCTGCCTTATTTATGTTCATTGATAAGCCCCCTAGACCATTTCATGATCTTAACCCCTAGAATTCTGTGTAGTTGTATGTGTGATGCTTGTAACATCTTTGATTTTGTGTAAGATACTTTTTGTCTTTGCTTGGACATGCTGATTTGTTACTTTTTTTTTTCAGACAATAGTTATGCAGTGTGATTCATCTATAAATATATCAAATATCTAAATTTTACCATCTTTATGTAGGCCAAACTGAGTTCAGTATTCTATTTTCTAACTTTGCTTGCAAGAACAGTTTCTATCTCACTATAAATTAGATGCAGAGTCTCTGTAGGACTTTGTGTTCCTGTGACAGTGGATGTCATGCAGATGGTATGGTAGGTACCTGTGATGGAAAATCTGCTAAAGGGGAAGTCTCGACTTTGCAAAGAACCTGATGTATTATTTAAATTCTGCTATATTCTGGGTATTATAGCTATAGAAATACAGAGCATTTTGGAGAGTTTCTATTCATTGATTCATTTTAGCAGCAATCTTGGGAGAATGGTTTCAAATAGACTTCTCTTTTTCATTCTTTTTCCCTAGGAGAGGATAAGAACATACATGAACAAGGTCAAAGAAATAGCAGACAAGAAAATGGCAGGCAAACTGGATAAAGGAGCCGCTTCTAGATTTGTAAGAAATGCACTCTGGGAACCAAATGAAAAAAATGAACAGACTTCCAAAAGTCCTGCTAAAGGAAAAAAGAGACAGAAGGACTAAATTTTTGTTTGCCCTTACATAAATTACAGACACCTGGAACTTGTTCTGTAATGTTTTGCATATTGCCTGCATCTCACTGAGGTGCTGTACAACAGATTAAGTTATACTTGAGAATTTTGCAGAATTGTGTTTTGTCCAGGACACCTTATCACTGAGGTGGTCACATTGAATCTGTGTCTAAAAGTGCCATTTGATGCACATTTGAGTAACATTTCATTATTCAAATGACCTGTAAAATGCTTGCTGGTAATAAATACTAGTGATGGCTTGCTTATAAGGCCTAAGTATTCATATTTTTTGTACTGCTGAATGATTTATTGACACTTTTCTAAATGTCCTTAATCTCCCGAGTATTAAAAAATTTCAAACAATGCTATGCAGTCTGTGGTGTTTATGAAAGAGCATTGTGTGAAATGCTGTATTTGTAGAGTTTTGTAAGGTTTATTCACTGTGCTAAACTGTTTCCTTTTCAGCTTCTGAACTTGAATGTGTGCCATATTCCCTTACTTCTGTTGCCTCTGAGAAAACTGAGCTTCAAGGGCCACAAGCAAACAGCCTGGATTCCACTCTAAGCCCCCATGTCTAGTCAATGGAAAAATTAGATATCCCCTAAGGGCAGTTTGTAGGGTCCAAAAAAAGGAGCAGGCAGAGTACAGCTATTAGGAAACAGCATATGCAGGAACTTTGTTGGAATTTTGGCTGCAGTGCTCGTCCCTTACTGCTGACACTGTGAGAGAAAGAAATGTACTATGAGGTGGTAGGAATGTGGTCATCCATCAGGGAAAGCATCCTCTGGTGCAATAAAAAAGTACTACTCTATTGCAAATAGTGTATTTTTCCTCAGAAATGTGAAGCTTAGTCATTCAGGGGAGTTGGTGTGTTTGTTAGCTGGGTTCAGTCTTGAATACACTGCGATGCAAAGCTCTGATCCAGAGCTATTTAACAATTAGCACTAACCTAATTACTTATGAAGGAAAACCAAACCGTTTAATTTACCAAAATGCAGTTTGGGTAGCAGTCCACAAAAGTGCTTGGGAAATGTTAGTATGAAAGACTAAATGATAAGAACAGAGGAATCCAGTATAACTCGAGTACAGTGAATGGTTCCTGTCTCACAGCTTTGTACTGTAGCAGGCAATGCAGTATGTGGACTAAACTGAATTAAGTGCTAAAATGAAGGTTCTTCTCTCATTAATTATATAAAAATATATATTTGAAAGTAAAAGTTCAATACATCGCCAAGTTGGTTAAACAAATTGCATGTCTCTAGAAAGTTTTTCAGTGACTGGTACGGATTTACACATTTTTGTTTATTATAAATTCTTTGAAAAAATAGCAATTCCTCAATCCAGCTAAGAAGAGAACTCGCTTGTATGTATGTTGATACAGGTACCTAACGTTGCTGTTCAAATCCACAGGACTGCTTGTGTGAGGATACATGTCAAAGCCCCTTAAACATTTGCCAGTTGAAAGCTAAAATGAGACTGCTTTATTTCTACAGGTCAATATCATGGTTATGCCAAATGAAAGAGCAGTTGGACTCAGGAGTCTTTTATTTGTGCAATTAAGGTTAAAAATGCCAAAGACCCAAAGTATGTTGTTGACTAAAGATTTGTGTAAAGCAGTTCTCTTGGTGTGCTCAGTAGGTTTGGACAGTGTTTATTTGGAAATCTGTGTCCTGTCTTGTGCCCCTTTCAACCTGATACCACCTTAGACTGTTACAAAAAGAGTTCTGGACTTGGTGTGAGTGTAGAGCTCTGCATGTGCAAACCATGATGTTCAAAACATTGATCTCAAATCCATTGATAAAAAAAAATAAAATGCCAGATATCCTTTGGACTAATGGGGAAGACAATAGGATAGAAGTGGTCTGAAGTGGCACAAACTAGTGCACTTTAATATAGAAATTTTCTGGGAGATAACGCCTTCTGCTTTGAGAGGAATTGTCTTGAGGAAATGAGTAGCTCAGCTTGTATTTACACACAGTGCTGTTAATTAAAAGGGGATTGAAGGATGTTTCCATTACGTGATTTTCCTCTTAAGCTTCAATTATAGCTTTTGTTTTAAAAGGATAATTTCTGAAAAGGATCATAATTCATTGTCCACTAAAGTACACAGGTTTCACTGGTAAATGTTTGAACAGGAATAATGCAAGGCTATTAGGTAAGACTTACTGAGGTAGAAGTCCATCTGGTATAATTAATTATATACAGGTATTTGACATTTGTAATAGGGCAGTTTAAATGGATATAACAAATGCAATTTTCTAAACTTCTTGTTAAAAGACTTGCACCTTTCAGTGTGGCTGTTCATAGACTGCAAAGACAAAGGAAACAACCCAGAGAAACACCCCACAAACTAAGAAGCATGTGCATGTTATTCGCTAACAGCTCTAGCAGGAAGGAGCTTGAAATCATACTCATAAATGCTAAGTGGTTTGTTAAATCTTTGTTAAAGATTTTGTTTTGATACAGACATTTAATGTGTAGCAATGTAGTGTGGGACTTTTCTTGCTTTCTGGTCTTTGCACCAAGGAAGTGATGAGGTTGGCAAGAGCATGTGAAGTTAGCAGCTGTGACTAGAATTGGATATGAGGTTGCATGGGGAATTTTTCAAGCTTACCAAAAAAAATGTTTCAGAAGAGAAATGAAAACACAACTCAAGATTTTAAATCCCACTGGTGTTAGTGGCAAATAACTATATAAAAATAGCAATCTGGCATTAACTGTCACAGTGTAAAGAGATTTTTACTGTAATAAAATGGACATCTTTGACGTGAGAAACTAGGGATTCTCCCAGCTGTGTAAAGTTTCTGCAGATCTATTCCTAGAAAACATCTCTCTGACAGAGAGTTTACTGTGGCTGTAAACAAAGGAGGAATTTTACTAGGACTTAAATTCCCAGCCTTATAAATGCTGGCCATGAATTGGGAAGTCAACACATCAATGGTGCTCATTTCTACTCCTTCAGTAATTTTATTACTGGTGAACTGCATCCTTAAGAGTGGATTTTTTTAAGTCATCCTTTTTTTTTTCCTTGGCTTTGAGCATCAATGCTAGCATGAAGCTTTGTCAGAAGGTATTGATGTAGCAGTTTCATTGAAAAGATCTCCTCCAACACATTTATATGGAATTACAAAAGCTAAACAAACAAAATTCTCTCAGTAGTAAGAATTTTCTTGAGTATAAGAGGGTAGACTTAAATTCAGTTTTTAACTGCAGGGCTGGGACCATTACAAATGTAAAGGGAAATCCTTGTTTTCATAGTAAATTACATACTTTACCCAGGAATTGATGAAGACCTGGTTCTGCAGCCCTAGAAGGAGAGACCTGAGTTACCTAGATCAAGGCTTCTATCAGCTGTTGGCTACAGAAAAGCTTTTGGGAATTGTGAATAGCAAACTTCAGTCTGTAACTGGAAACACAGGTGGAGTTATATTGGTGTAAGTGGAATCTGTGGCACAGCAATCCTGTTGACAAGATCTCATTGACTTTTTGTCTCAATTCATGCAGATTCTTCTCTACTGCAAGCAACTGCAAAAAACCCTTATAATACCTAGGAAAAACATTTCCTCTGTTTCACATCAATACAAAGTAAAATTAAACAGCTGGATGAGAATGGAATTTATTTCTTCCATCAGACGTGGCTGGCTAGTAATGTGTAGCTGCTTTAGAGAGTTACACTGTAAGGAAACTAAAGCAAACTGGTTTTGATGCAAATCAGAAGTTGAAAAACTGCTGCACAGTGGCATGTGAATCAGGATACAATTGGAGAAAAAACCATGAGGTTTCATGGAAATGTTCTGCTTCTCCAAAAGAGAAAGTCTGACAAACTTCAAGCCAAAGAAACTTTCCAGTTTAAAAGGGGCAAAATAATTGAAACTGATTGCATCCCAAATGTGGGCAGGTTATTCCTTTGTTGTAAACTGAGATGTGAAGATGCTGAAACAGGGCACTGTTAGTTTATATTCTTATTTATGTTTCTTGAACATTCACTTGCCAGTGATTTAAAAAAAAATAAAGTGTTAGGCTACAGCAATTATGAGGAAATAATACAGAAAGTAAATGATGCAATTTGTCATTTTAGAATCACACATGACATACTAGGAAAAAATGCGTTTAAGTTCTGCAGTATGATGGTGTAATTTTTCTTTTTTCCTAATTTGCTTTGAGTGATATTTCTTGCAGAAAGTTCAGAAAGTCCACATGGATGCTTTTGTTTTGCAATGCACTCTTAGCAACCTTAGTATTAGTGGTAGTTTGGGGTGTTTTGGGGTTTTTTCAATTTCTTCTTTTGAATATGATGCACTTGAAATATTTTACTGATAGAACTAGCAGTACCTTTTTGCTGACTTTTAACCTTCCCTGTAGATCTATGGAATACTTAGTGCTGGTGATCTAAGAAGCAGACCTTGAACTGCTCAGTTTTCATCAGCTCTACCAGAGGGAAAAGAGCAAAAGCTTGTTTTTACTACTAAGCTGAGTGAATATGCCGTGGAAATCTTGTAATGGCAAGATATCAATTTGTAAAGTGATATATTTCAGAGGGGATACTAAATTTGACTGTGAATAAAAAGCTTTATAAATGGAACGTTTAAGAGCCTATCTTTTACTTTTCAGCGTAGGGTTGCCTTGACATGTATCATTTCAATTTGGCAGCCCCAGCAAATGGATGGAAGCAATTCAGTATGATAATTCAGTATTGCCAAGAGGCTTCTTCTCAGTCTAGTGTGGACATGTTCCATGGACATATTTAAAGTCTATATTATGTGATAGAAAATGGATCTAATTCAGCTTTATATTGTTCCAGCTTTACATCAAGACACTCATGGTATCAAAGGTACCCAGACAGCACATCCAAAGAGTATATGGACATCAAAATAATTTTCAAGCTAAGTATCACCTCCAATTCATGGTGATATATATTGCATAGCAATAATCCAGAATAGGCAGAAAAGAAATAAAACTCAGCTGTGCTTGCAAATGTGCTCTTTTAAAGTAGTAATTCTAAGGGCAAATTCTTAGCTGCTGTTTACCAGCAGAGTCTGTTCAAGTAAATGAGCAGCTGCTGAGTTCTGCAAATGAAAAAGTTGTCCAGAAAAGTCTTTGATATTCTCTCATTCCATATGAATTTTCATGTTAATGAATATGTTGTAGCTTTTGTTTTCTAGAATTCATTGTCACTTGAGTGGGTTTTGCCTTCATCAGAACAAATTAGTCCTTGTTTAAAGTCACAAAGTTCCTGTCCCCATTATTAATACGTGAGAAGGAGAAATGCCTAGTAACAAACAACTGTCAAGTTGGAGAGCATAAACAATCTTTTTAATTTGTTGCCCTGGGATAACAAACCTACTCCCCAACTCACACACAAGACAAAACATGTTTTCTCCTGTGAAGTTTCCATGGAGAGAGTGTTTCCTCAAGGCAGTTAATCACATGGGGTGCTGCCTGTGGATGTACACACATTACATATCCACCTGCCTGTTAGAGATCTCCTGATAGTCAGGAAGTTCTCTCGTTGTGTAACAGAATACAAAGTGCGTACTAGAGAAATGCTGTTGCTGGAGACTCTGTATAACATCACAAGCTTGATTGTCTTTGCTTTAAGTCAGTTTAACTCAATTTCATTCAGGCCACAGTAGCAAAATCCAGCACAAAAGAACTGAGAATCTGGCTTTATGTAGGTATGAATGTCTTTGTGTAACAAAACCAGCACTAAAATATTTACTTCCAGTGAAGTTTACTTGTCTGTTAGTAAAAGTTCACTTCCTCCCTGCTTTGACAGTATTTGTTAAGCTTTGTTTATCTTTTATTATATACAGGGCTTACCACTGATAGTTCCACACAGTGCCTCAAATGCTTATGGCAATGTTCTGTTCCCAGATGTTTGTAATTTTGCCAACTTTTAACTACTTGTATTGGATTTTTTTGTGCTTGGTGTCTGCCATGACTGAATTCCCCACCCCCCAGAAAGGCTGAGCAGTTGTTAACATTTGTTGAAGAGCATGGTTTGTAAAGTATAGGCCACGTTGGAATGTCAACTAAAACTTCTGACCACATTTTTCTAAAGACTGTAACTCTCCTTCACTGAGGTAAAAATGTGAAATGCATTGTCAGGAGATTAAAAAGAAAAGTTATCCTAGTGAAAATCTATCCAGATTTGGGCTCTGAAGAAACCTCAGAAACTGCATGGTAGATACTGGCCCTTAATGTGCCTGTGCTCCTATTTTCCCATGTGTGGTCATCAGCATTACTGAGCTTCCAGCACAGTTTTGAAGCCACAAATAGCTTGGGGAGAAAAATGGGCTCTGCAATTAAAGTCCAATTTATCTGAGATGATGACAGGCCTCTGTATCATACTACATTTGCAGAATTGCAGATCTAGTACAACTTTGCAATTTTTAACAGCATCATTTTAATGTAGCTCTATATAGATTTCAGATTTTAAAACAGTGAATGTAGACAAAGGATGTTCTCATATGTATTTAATTAATTTATATTATGATCACACTGGAGTTCAACTTCATACCAGTTTAACTAAAATTGAATTAACACATATGTGGCACCTTCCTAAGAGGTAACTCCAGTGTGAGTGTACCTCTTTTCACTGTTTAAGTGTGGTGAATATATGAGAAACCTGAAACTGTTTTTTGTCTCAACACAAACCCTAAAGAATAGAAGGGTTACAGTTGTCATACTGAGTTCGCTTATTTGTTTGGGTTTGTTGGAGTTTTTTTAATCTGTAGAGCTGCTCCATGTTTGAGCTGGTAAAATGAAGTCTGGTCCATTTAATGTAATCTTTTTAATAGGTGTTCTTGGGATGTGTAGAATGAGCTGCCCTATTTTCTGGAAGACACTCAGATCATTAAAGGCTAAGAATTCAACCTGATTCCTTATATACAGAATTACACAGAAAAATTTTGGTAGATAAGTGAGTAATTTCTGGGCATAGGTTAACATTTCTAGATGTACCTGTACTTTTTCCAAAACCAGGGCAAGCTGCCCAGATTGAGACTTGGCCCACTTAAAAATTTAACAGGAACAAAATAAGCTTGAGAAAACCCTTTCTATAAATTTGTCTTCTGCCAACTAGGTGAGATTGTACTTTCAGAAAAAATAAGGGCCAGATTTTGCCCTTGGATTTTCTTGCACAGGTTTTCAGAATGCAAAGAAGACAGATTCTGACATTAGCTACAGTGATTTCTGGCTTGCAGTTTCTGGAGAGTTTCCTGATGCCATGGCACTTAGATTCCCATAGCAAAAAGCCAAGATATAACTGAGCCAAGCCTTCAGTTAATGCATAGTGGTAAACTCATTTGGTCCAGAAAGAATTTGAGGTTCTAAGTCATTTAAGACAAAGCCTGTATTGGGTAGCCTGGTGGCCTCAGGAACCTCAGTGGTCATGGCCTCAGCTGGCAAAGATTAGTAATAATTTTCTCTATTCAAGCATCGTGGGCCCAAGTCCCACCAACAGCAAGGAAAAAAAACAAAAATCCAAAAGCTGAATCTCAGCTGTTATTAACTGAAGTGACTTAGTTGGCAGTGTGTGTGTTAACACATCTGTGGTCCCCATGTTGCTAAAATGTCTGAATATTTCTTTGACGTAGCTGAAGAACATATCTTGGAGCTTAGGTTTTGAAAAGCATCTGGAAAATGAACCGGCCAACCACGAGCTTAGAAGTTTGTCCATTTTCCCCTATTTAGTGTATCTGATACTTCTTTTTTTTAATAGTAGGTTAGCTTACATGTAAAGCTTTTTTTTTTTTTTTCAGTACGATTAGAGCACAACAGATAAAGCATGTAAATTCTTGTGTTTAATTACCTTTGTGCTTAAAGGCCATTTTAACTCTTTTTTCTGTCTTTCAGCTGCTTTTCCTATGTCCTCCTTCAACACAATTCAACCGAGTGATTGTGATTCTACTTCTGCCTCTGAAACTAGATTGAATGAAACAAATACTGCCAGAAATTCTTCAGGGCTTGTCACAGCTTTGTGCTCCTCGGGCACATCTGTGTGATATTACCTAAATGACAGTAATTGCTGCAAAAACAAGATGTATTAAAACAGGGAGAACATCTTATAGCAGGTTAAATTAGTTTAAATTAAAAGCGAAGGTGAACAGTGCATGTATCCCTTGAAACCAATATGAACTGTCGGGCTTCTTCGGAGCATTTGCAACCCAAGTGTCTCGCTCAGCCCTCTCTACAGTCCTTTGAATCCCTCCAGAGCGGGCAGATCCCTGCCCCAAAACTATCCATCCACAACACAACAAAACAGATATTTGTTTCTTTAAGCACTTGATACACCTCAGCAGGACGTGGTTGGTGGCACTGCCTGAGAGGGCACGTCATCTCACCTCACCTGGGCAGACTGCTCAGGTGCTGTGCTTGCCTCCCAGCATATGCTGACCTGTCCTTCAGTTCTTCTTACAGGAAAAAGTGATTTTCCCTTGTACTTCTATCTATATGAAGCACACCTCTGTTACTTAGTGGAGAAACAGCAGCTCAGCATGGAGGCAAAGTGGGAGCATGGTGCTGAGGAAATGCATTTCATGCTGGAGGAGCCCCAGTGTCTATTATCATGGAATCATAGAATCAGCTAGGTTGAAAGAGACCGCAAGGATCATTGACTCCAACCCTCCCGTGGTTACTAGACCATGGCACTAAGTGCCACATCCAGTCTCATCTTGAAAACCTCCAGGGATGGTGAATCCACCACCTCCCTGGGCAGCCCATTCCAATGCCTGATCACTCTCTATGTAAAAAATCTCTTCCTAATATCCAACCTAAACCTCCCCTGGGACAAGAGACGAACCACCACCTGACTCCACCCTCCTGTCAGGGAGCTGTAGAGGGTGATAAGGTCTCCCCTGAGCCTCCTCTTCTCCAGGCTAAACCCCCCCAGCTCCCTCAGCCTCTCCTCATAGCACTTGTGCTCCAGTCCCTTCACCAGCCTCGTTGCTCTTCTCTGGACCTGCTCCAGCATCTCAATATCCTTCCTGAACTGAGGGGCCCAGAACTGAGCACAGTCCTCAAGGTGTGTAATATTACACCTTTGTTATTTCCCAGTTTCTCTCGTGTTTCCCCAGCCCACACCGCGGGTGGGAGCACTGTGCAGGCTGCTCAGGGTGGCTAAGCTGGGAACCACCCTGTGGTTATCAGGGCTGCGGCTGCCACCTCCCTGTCCCTGCAGGCAGCCCCGAGGAGGCAGGAGCTGAGGGGAAAAAACTGGGAAAAAAGTGGGAGAGCAGATTGAGACGAGGCCCTTGGCACACGGCGTCAGCTCCAGGCGCTCTCGGCACCTTTAGCTCTCCTGTTTCCTCTCCACTTGGTGGCAGCAAAGGAGCATCAAAGCGGCCGCAGGTGGCGGCGAGAAGAGCTTTGCTTTTAAAGCCCTGGAAATCTGCTCCTGGGGTCCTGTGGGGAAAAAAAAAAAGACCCCGTACGGAAGAAGAACCCATGCTCTCAAAATCTACAAATACAGAAATATCGCATTTCTTAGACGAGTGAAACTGCTGCTCCACTCATCAGGTAGTCATAGTTAAAAATGCTGCTTTTCTGACCTTCCCTTTAACAAGCCTGCAGAGCAGACTGCACCGTGTCTTTGGACTTTGTCAGATTTTAGCAGCTTTTTATGAGCAACCAGTTAAATTTCCATATGCTCTGCTTAGTTTCTGTCTGATTTCCTGGAAAGGTTTTAAAAATGGTGTGTGTATACATATGTGTGTGTATGTATACACATAGTGTAATGTAATCTCTGCAAGACTGGAAAGTAATACACTGACTTCTAAATTCAGCTGAGTTTATAGACCTGTTTCTGCTCTCACTTACACCTGTTTTATACTCATGGAAGGCTGCTAATGCGGATAGGTTTGCTCCTGATTTACAGTAGTGTAAGCAAGAAGCAGTTAGGGTCCTTTATTCTTCCCCTCAGGATCCTGAGAGATTGCAAATATTGAGTGGAAAAGGGCAGCATTTCTCAGCTAAAGACTGGAGGATGGGACACAACCTGCTGCGAGGAGCCAGAGAGCATGGGCTCTAAAGGCTTTGCACTTCTTTGGGAATGAACTGATGCACATTTACCAGAAGGACTAAGCAGATGTTGATTTGTCTTCCTTGGTTACTGTCTCTCAGTCCTAGCTGGCCTGTTGTGTCATGCTGGGCTTGTTGTTCGAGGTGACCACATCTGTGCGGTGCCCTATCCAGATTAGAGTTGTGTCCTTCCCAGTGGGAGGGAAGATGATCAAGGTCTGCAGCCTTGGCCAGCAAAAGTAGATGCTCTTCTGTTAATAAAATGGTGCTGGTTTTGACCAGCACAGAATGATAGCCTCAAATACTTTTTTTTTTTTTTAGTAATAACTGTATCTGTGAAGTTTTTTGAGGCAAAGTCTAATTTTCAAAGTGTTTATTCTCTTCTTAGCATCTGGTCACTGATGATTTTCATGCCTGTGCTTAAACTAGCAAATAAGCACATCACAGGTCCAAGAAACTTGTATGTTAAGTCTCGAGTGTTGCTTTCACTTACACCACTGTAAATCTTGGATAGCCTGACTGATTCCTGTGGATTTACACCATAAAAAATAATAGGGCATTAGTAGAGACTTATTTTAAGGACTTCCTTGGGACTGAAGTTTGATTCTATTTCTTAATAAATCAGGGCTGACTCTAATGAAATCACAGGTATTCTGTAGTTGTGAAATCCCAATGGGGGAAATAGATTTTATGTTCTGTTTCACATTCCTTGGGCAAAACTTTTGGTGATTCACCCCTCCCACCCCAATTGAATTTAGGAGGAATGCAAAGTCAGGTCCTTTAGCTTCAGTTGCAGCCCATTGACCCATGTAGTTACTTGCATGTTGGTCATTCTTTTTTTCTCTCCAGAATTTCAGCAGTATGAGTCTCTTTGAAGATTTTGCTCCTGAATCAACCCATTGGTATAACATTACACTGGCTGAGCCCCAAAGTGCATTCCCTGTTTGCATCTTGGAGTGTGAATGCAAAATCAGCTCCCAGAAGAAACCCTGTAAAGAATGAATCTGGTTGCCAAGCCCTTTAGCTCTTTATTTCATTTTTATATTTTGAGTCTTTTTTTTTAGAGGGAAAACAGATTCTTATGGATATACATTGAGAAAAAAAAGGATTTTTACCCTTTCTTCTCTTCCCTTCTCATCGTAAACAATGTGTCTAGACCTGTTCTGCTTCCTGTAACACTCCTGAATAACACAGTAATGGGCATCAGTGTAACAATTAAGGTGAATTTTAGGACAGAGACATGAAATCCTCCACTAGGCAACCGTGTTGTCTGGAGTTCATTAGAGTTGCCTGGTCCTGTTAAAAAGTCCTGACACCATTCTTAACTAGTTAGGTTTGTTGGCCCCAAAAAAGGGAGTTGTTCCAGAATTGTATTTCTGTATTTAAGCTGTTGGCTTAATAATAACTTCCTTATTTCAAGTCAAAATGTGCCCATGAGCAACTTAAAAGCCATTCATTCATGTGCTGAAATACTGCTTTACTTTAAGTAGAAAACCCACTTTTGCTCCAACTGAAGTGAATTTTTTTCTGGTTTTGAGCCATTACTATCTCTGTTAATCTTGGATTTCTTCATGATGGAAAGACTAGGACTAAAACTGGTAGAAACTGTTCTGTAGATGCTGAAAATACTATACTAACACTCCGATCTCAAGTCCCAAGCAAAATTCCCAGTGACTTTGGCTTAGGTTTTGTCGTCATAAGTTTCAAAATTCTTCAATTTCCTGGATGTAGAGGTGAATCTCTGCCTTGAATGCAGAATTTCACTTTCTACTTCGTAGTGGGTGCTATTTTCATCTAGTGAAAGAAGTCCTTGGACTTTTCAAGCTCAGCAGAAAGGCCCAAAACTTCCCTAAACACTGGATTTGGCCTATTGTCATAAGTGATTGGAAGAAAGTGTGAAATTAAAGAGCAAAAGTTTTTTGAATGAGGCAAATTGCCAAAGGGGAATAGCACTTTGCCATCTCATGAATGTTACAAAGTGACACTTTGCAATGTTAGCTACAGGTGCAGACACCTATCCCTCCTAAACCTCTGAAATCCTCCTCAAACCACAGCAAACAACCCTCCTAGGCTTGGATTCCAGCCAGCAGCAGAGAAAATAGAACAGGGAAAAGAAGAAATTAACACTTTTCATTCCATTTCCCTGGAAGGACAGGTAAGCTCATCTGTTGCCTGTGAGGGTAGGTCCCTCCAGCCCCATGGTGCCTCAGTAGCAGTCACTAGACAGAGAACTTTGCCATTGGGGAACAAGTTGAGGGGTTTTTTTTACACATTCCCTATGAGGCCATTGTTGTTATTGTTGTCTACTATAGACAGACATGGAAAATTTTTTAAATTTTATTAAATTAAATCCATTAAGGAAAGATTGGCAGCAACAGTTGAATTGATATAATTTTGATTATAAGTTTATTATACCTTGATGATGGATGAGTCAAGGAAAGAGACATTTTTCACGACAGCATCAGGTTAACTTGCTGGCTGTACTGAAATAGAATTTTCTAGCTGTCTTCAGTGTTTATGGCAGTGAGGCCTTCAAGTTTGAAACCGTAAGTGCTGCTCATATCACTGCTGGCTGCTGGAGCATTATATTGAATTATGACAGTTGCAGATGTAGAACTTCATGTGTGGGGCCATGGTACAGATGGAACAATCTTGAATAGCAAAGTTATGTTTTTCAGCAGCATTTTAGACAAGTTTTAAGTGAAAAGATAAAGCACTTTCAGCTTGAAAACAATGCCTTAAGAAGCCTGAACCTTCTCGCCTAGAGGACAGGACATCAGTGTACTTCTCCATAAAATGAAAGCTGTAAAGAATTCTTTTGTGGCCCTCCTGGGCCTGACATTTTGTTTCCACTCTTATTGTGTCAAGCTCTTGGTTGGGATATAAAAATCAACTGTAACCCATTCTCTTTTGTGTTGGCTTTGGTTGTTGAGCATGGAAACCCATTTTGCTTCTACAAGTCTCATTTTCAGGTTCTTGAAAATGGGGGTAGATGGTCGGTCACCAGAGCAGGGTCTTGAAACAGAATACTGTGTTGCACTAGATTTGAAGGAGGGTAAGACTTATTTTCTATGCAAATAACAGAGTAGTTATCTTAAGTGTTAATTTATTTGGCTACCAAAAGTGAGTCACACAGCTGCTTACTGTCATTCATAGAAGGAGTAGGATTGCTAGGTCAAGTCATTCCAAACCACATGTCATTTTGTTTGTATGTCATAAGAGAAAACTCTGCACTTATGATTAGACTGGAAGATTTATAATTTTTAATTTCTATTGTTCTCCTTTTTCTTTTTGTTTCCCTTTCTTCTTATTAACAAACACAAACCCATGATTCTAACAAGAAATTCTCATTGATGTTTTTGGAGGATGAAGGGCAACAATCCTGTTCTTAAGCAGACACTCAAGATGAGGTGAGGAGGTTTATCCAGAGCTCCTCAATGACTCCCTTGCAAAGGCAGGACCCCACTGCAGAGCACGTAGTCACAGTTTCACTGAGACTATGATTTCAGACAAAGATTCACTGGGCTTCTCCAGATGCTTCTCCAGATTCTTCTCCACATTCAACAATTGCTCTTTTCCTGACCATTTTACAAGGTCTCCCTTTTGCAGACTATTGTTTAAACATCACAAAATATGTAATATTAATAAGAACATTAAAAATACAAAAGTAAAGAATTAGGCAAGAAATTCAAAGGAATGGAATGCATAACCCCTCCTTTTCCTCAGTATTTGCCCTGGAGTGTTCCCCTCAGAGATCATCCTATAATGTCAGCTCTGTTTACTCCTTGAGTAAATGTCTGGTGTCACTTTAATAAATCAGATGAACTCTGCTCAGAGAGATATGAAGCCTGTCATTTGATCATTAAGATTATTTACTATAGGGTATGTAGCTGAAATACAATAGTAATACAGACACACACAAACTGAAACTCCTAAACAGAACTAAATTAATGGATGAAGCCTGCCATGGTATGTTTTAAGGTGAAAGGATGTTGACATAAATCAATCAATACCTAGTTTAGATCATTGTGGTGGTGTTTGATTCAGAACCTTCTGAGTCAATCCAAAATAGTACAGCCTGTTTTAAGTAAATCAGCACAATACATAGGGCTAATTTTTATGAGCCATCTGTACATGACAGGCTGCTTACAGATATTTTTTCTAAATGCTATGAGATGTAACTTCCAGCTCTCGGAGCAGTGTAGGCAGTATGAGTCTTGGGGTGTAGGCGTGTTTACAATAGCAAAGCTGTGCTTTTACCCATGGAGTTTGCTTTCCTTAGGGAATAGCAACATGCTGTTGCCACGTTATCACCTGTATTTCTTTGTTTCTCTACATGGGTGGTTTACATTTTGTCAAATTCATTTACGTCTTCACAATTCAAGTGCTCGTAAGAGAAATATGTCCCCAGTTGGCCCCAGAGGTTGTAGTTAGGGAATATTAAAATTTTGTTTGCTTCTTGCTTTCAAGATGCAGATAGCTTTTCAGTACACTTACAAATGTTGCCAGCATGATTCCTTGAGAAGCCAACAAACACTGACAGAGACCTGGCAGCTCTAGGACTTTGCAGTTCATGAGACTTAATCCTGATTGAATTCCTCAGTGGCTGAGCAAGGCCTAGAGCAAGAGGAAGGCTCTGATATCTAAATGTGTAATGAGATGGCATAGAGGCCCAGCCCTCATTCTGAGGGAGGATCTACAGGTGTTTTCTGACAGTGATCTGTATAAACTGTGATCTAATGTGCATCTTGATAGAGCTCAGAGGGGACAGTTTAACTGTGAAGGGCTGCAGTGTTCCTGATAACTGCTTCAGGATAAGATTGAGTGGAGACTGATGAACTAGCATGTCCATAATAACAGCCAGACTCTTGGCTCTTGCTCTAGGTGGATTCTACTTCTGGCCAGGCAAAATGGGGACCTGCCTGGTTATTACAACTGTTTCTCTCTCTCCACACCAGGAACATCTTAGGACTTTCACCCTGTGATCCTCAGGTCCTCCAAAACAGCCTGGAGAAATAACTGTAGAACTGGGGTGTATGCTGTGTTGCTCCCTAGATTTTTGTGAGGCCACTGGGATGCAGTTAATGCCCTCAGGATCTGAATTTCACTATGGATCTGTTGCTTGCAGAACCTTGCACACTTGTGGGATACAATTGCAGGCCTTGGTCTACACTGTATCAAGTTTCACAAGCAACTCTTGTTCAAAGTCTTAAGCCCTGGTGTAGCAGAGCTGTTAAAGATGTGCTTAGTTTTATTCATATGAGTATATGCTCTCCTTCCATGAGAGCAGTGAGAAGTGCTATTATTACTCAGGGCAACAGAGATCACAGTGAGGAAAACACTGATGAGTGTTCTGTGAAGAGCTGTTTTGTAAGCCCTTTTCTATCAGCAGCACAGAGTAGTGTCCTCACACATCTCTAACATGTATGATTTAAATGGGGTTTGGTTGTTGTAACTAAGCTAAGGCAGACTGGGGAGGAAAGAGTCCTATCTGGAAAGAGAGCACCTGAGGTGTTATAACCTATGTTATTCTCTTGACTTTTTCATGTTTGTAAAACCTCACAGTTTGATTTGTTGATCCCATGAAATCATCAAGGGAATGAAATAAAATACCTGGAAAGATTGTTTTGACATGAAAATGGATTGCACAAAATGTACTGGACCACTCTGCTAGTCGCTTGAAACCGTAAAAAATTAAATAAATAGAAGAGAGAAAGGGTGGTGGGGAAATGACACAACGAGCAGTGGGAAATACCATTCTAAATTTGTGTGGCCTGGGATCCCTAATGATAGGCTTTTATCCCATTACATCTAATTGACGTAGAACTTTATCATTAACAAATTGAGAAGTATTTACTCCCTGAAATATTTGGGACATTATAGTGACTTTTTTTTTCATGATAGACTATTACAGCCTGGCTCACATGTAACCTGGGAAAATGATCCAGCAGTCTTCAAAGTTAATGAAATGTCATTTGTCATAGGCTTTGCAGGTGTGACTCTGTTTCTACATTATAATACATGATGGAAGTAAGTGGCTGGATCGCAGGCCTGTTGCCAAGCATAATGCACATTCTGTGAGTGTCACTGGTGCAGCATTGCATAAATCTTACTAATAGTGAGAAGTCTTGATATGCATGATCTTTCTCTTCTGAGGTCAAGCAAGACTACTCCACGACTTAATTTTAGCCTCGCTGTCTCTGCAGTCAAACTGGTAACATGCAACATTGGATTTTTAGCCTCCTTCCTCCTTTGAAGGGTTAATTTTGAAGGAATTGATTTTTATTGTTTTGGGGTTTTGTGTTGTGGGGTTGGGGTATTTTTGTTTATTTTGGGGTTTTTTTTTTAGATTTTATATTTTAATTCTTGTGTTGCCCCCAAGAATGTAATGAACTGGCTCTGGAAGAGGGTTTCTTCAGTAAAAGTTTCTTTGGTTCACTCCCAGGCAAATCACCATGTCAGAGAGGAAGAGATGGCATTTATTCTAGTTGCATGACTGGGGAAGGGAAAAATTTCCAGATGATCAACAGTAGCTGTAACCAGGACTATTGCTGGGATATGAAAGCTGCTGAAGTAACTTGCATACAGCAATGTGCTGTTTGCCAGAGCTCCAATTACAACAAATAGTGTTATGTTCCTTTTTGGGGGCAGATGTTTAGTTAGGGTAAATCATTGATGGTAAATATTGGAGTGATGTAAAAGGGAAAAGGCTATCCAACCCCTTGCAGTTTGTCTTGTGAGAGATTTAGTCTGTTATTTCTTGAAAATGATATTTTCACATGGTTCCTGTTTGGATTTGTTATCTGTACTTGCTCTCTCTGATAGAGCAAGAAAGCTAACAATGGAGAATGGTAGGGTTGACACTCCTTCAGCCATTTGCTGAAGTGTTTAGTCAATTATGCCCAAGCCTTAAAATCTTCCAAGCTTGAAGTGCCTAACACACTTAAACACCCAATCTGAGGTACCTGGAACAAGCCAGTTCATAGAGAAACCTGGAAATGCTCTTTACTCTTTTGCTTACTTCTGCTACTGCACGTTTGTGTCCCTCTGTATGATGTGGACTCTCATAAATATTGCTTTAATAACCTCTTTTGAAGTAATGAGCTAAGTACACTGCCCCCTCCACCCTCACTTTTTTGATATTATTTATTGCAGTATTACACAGAAGGTGAAGCTAGTCCTTGCTTATGTAGGCTCTCATATGCATAGAACTTTAATTTTGCTTAAGGACTAAGCACTAAGCTTTCCCTCAGTGGGAGCACAGCACTGCCCTGTTGCACTTCTAAGTAATCTTTCCAAGATGAAACTACTTCCACAGCACCCATAGTGCTAAGTGCTAAAGGGCAAGGATGGATTTTATAGTTATGTTTAGCAGAATCAGGTCTTGTCTTGAATTCCAATTCTTGCAATCAATTATGTTGTTGTTTTGTTCATATTAAAAATCATAATTTTAAAAATTGTATTTCTTTATATATGTTCACTCATATACCTTTTATAGAGTCTTTTCTGGTTCAAGACCATGGATTCTGTTGTCCTGAATTTTATTTTCCTTTAGAAGAGCTGAAAGTATCTTCTAGGGCTATGGGGATGCCTTGCTTTTGTGTGAGTCATGGAGATACACCTCACTATGTAGCCTTATTCTAGCTTGTAAAATCCATGAATCTAATAAATATTTTTTAAAGTTTAATGTTACAATCAGCTCCTAAGTAAGATGATGTGTACCTTACAGAGAGACAAGTGAACAGGCATACTCTTTTTTTCTTTCGCAATTTTTTTTTGCTTTCTAGTTCTATTTGCCTCGTCTCTAAGAATCTTACACTGGAATGAAAAAGTTACAAAATATGTCCCCTGCGGCCCCTCACCTTCCTCCCTCATTGGTGCTGAGATCAAATTTCAAAAGAATTCTAGAAGGATATTGAATTTCAGGTTTTGTTTTCCCATAGCAGTGATTCTGGCCAAAAAGCTTTTTAATCAAAAGGACCAACTGTAACCTTGTTAATAACTAAGAAAACAATGGCCAAAGGGAAAAGACCTGCCAAAAGCTACAAGTCATTTTTGTTGGCAGAATAATTGGTAGATTGTTATTTTGGTTGAAAACAATGTGATTTGTATTTCTAATTTTGTAAAATTACTTAATTAATAACATATGCTCTGCAATGTTGATTGCAGAGTAGCTCTTGACAGAGGACACTTTTAAAGCAATGTTATGGGGGCAAAGGTAGGATTATGCAATAGCTGAGTAAATAAGGCCATGACTGCTGTTGAACAGATGATTCTGCCTGTCTTGGGAAGGCATAAATTGTTGTGGTATCCTTGACATTGAAACACAAGTTATTGTTGAGAGGACAGAAGGATATATCCATGGCCAAGGGATCATCAGTAGATGCAAACTGGGTTGATTCCACTCAGGATGAGAAGTAGCTTGTTAGAGGAGAATGCTACTGCATAGTTCTGCATGGGAACTTTTGGGTGTTGAGAAAGTACTTGGAGGGGACCTGTATCCCCATCAAAAAGAAGTCTGGGGAATGATGCTGGTTCTGTAGGAGCTGTGGTGCTGTTTGCATTGTGCAATTATTTAGGCTGGCTTAGGCTTTAATATTTGTGTGTGCACATTTTTGTGAGCAGAGAATGTGGGAGCATTAGGGGAGAAGAAAAGTGTGGAGTTACAGAACTTGCCTGTAAAGAGCTGATGATCCACAAGACAAAAAATGCAGATCCTTTGTTACAGTGCAAAAATGGCAATCCCTAAAGCTGTCCTTGTTTCTTCTCAACGGATTCCTTTCTTGTATTGGTTACTGGCTGCCATGGGACTGATGTACAGCACAACTTTCCTCTTGCTTGTTGTTTTTTGTGCAATCTGCCCTGAACAAACCAGGTCACAGTGAGTGTGGGAGGGAAAGTGCAGGAGAGAAGGAAGCAGGATACTGTAGTTTTACTTCTGCTGAAGCCATGTGACCAGCAAGAAACTTGCTGCAATTATCCAGAACACTGGCTTTTGGGATGCCTGTGAGTACTTGTCTGCTATGTTACATATAGTACTTGATTAACTATTGTTTCACACTGATGAAGGAGGTTGTTCTCTCCATGATTCAGATCCTCTTCACAAGCCATTTTCTTCAAACCTCTTCTTTTTTTCATTATATGATCATAATGATTTCCTTTTTGTAGAGTGCATAGCCTAACACCTATGTACATTGAGTGCCAGGGTTTGAAACCATAATAAGCCAAATGCTCACCTTAGAAGCCATTATTCCAGTCATTACAACACAGTTTATTCCTCTAGAGGACATTAACATTTGAAAATGTGTCAACTAGAGTATGAAATTTATCATGATCACGAACCACCTGCCAACTAATTAGAATACAACATTCTGATTTCTGCACTCCAGTATTAATCTTATGCTTTACAGCCATATATATTTTTAAGTCATATTAGTTTCTAGCAAATTGTTTTTGAGGACCAAAGCAGTATGTTCTGATGTGGGAGAGATCAAGTAAAGAGAGTGTGAAGAGCCAAATGTGTGGTCACAGTGCTGCTTAGAAAGGCTCAATCAGCAATGCAAGCGGTGGCAAAACCACTGGAACTGGAGCAGAAAGGAGTGTAGTTAAGGAATAGTTCTAAAGTGTTCTGTCTCTTGCTTTAAAAAAAAATACATCAGAAGATAAACTATTCCGCAAGAATGGAAGTGGGTTAAAGCTGGAAAGAATTTCAGAGTATCACCTTGCTGAAAGTCTGAAAATTCCTGATAACTTTTCCTGAAAATGAGGACTCACACTTCAGCTTAAGGTGCAATATAGCAGTTTGTGGTTCTGCTGATTTTTTCAGCAAAACATTTCTTGTAATAGTAATAGTTCTGGTATTGGAGTGAAAGGCCTTTACAGGATTTGAATAAAGGCTGTATGTGAAAATGGCTAACGCATGTGATGACTTTTACTGGCAAAGTCAAACTCCCTGAAGTTATCTAATAATATTTTTGTTAGTACCTGAAGATCCACCTAACAGATGATGTTGCAAAATTATGTCTTTTAGGGTGTTTCAAGATGATTAAAATGTGCTATGCGATGTTACAAGGCTGAGAGAAAGTGTTCCTCAGTTTGAAGCTGGAATTTGCATCTCAACTGAATTCTCTTCCCCCACCTTGCAATGATCAAACTTATTTTGCTATTTGATTTGCCATACTTCTCAATCTGACAAAGGCATTGATATGAGAGAAACATTTGCAGAGAGGTATATTAATTCCCAAGTGGTTAATTATTTGCTGTAATTGTGATCTTAGCTGTCTGCTTTGCTTTTCCATCACAGTAATTTCTAGGTTTTTTTCAAAAAGGGAGAAGTATGCACAACACTGGGATGAAAATGAATATTTGGTCTTGCCATCAGTAAGTCTGTCTTAGGCAGACAGCTTCAAACTGATGTTTAAGGAGCTGAACAATCCCAGACTAGGCTTTTCATTGACTTCTGCTCAATTCCATGGTTTTCTCCAAAACACTTTTTTAATTCTTCAGAAAGAGAGAGACTGAGGGAGTAATTAATGCAAACAGTCAGACAGAGCTGTGCAGAAGAGTTAATGGAAATTCAGCAGCAGGAAGAAAGGGCAGAGAGGAAAATAATTCTTTTCTTCACAGTGTGAAAAGGCAAAACTTTAAAATCTTTTCCTAGAAAAAAAGGATTATGCTTCAGAATAGCTCCATAAACAGAACTTTGTAATAAAAGCTTAATTTATAAAGGCTGACTAGATGTTGTATGTGTGTTGCAGATGTGAGATTACAAGCCCCTGGTTGAAGGGGTAGCCTTGCGTTGCCTTGGCGCCGTTGGAGATGGGATCTGCCTGCCACAACCACTGCAAGTGTTCGTGTGGTCCAACTGGTGGCCTGCAGACCAGCTCCAGGCTTCTGCTCTGATCCATCCAGCCCACCAGCTTCTGCCCTGGAGGAGATGGAGAACAGCTGTTTTGAACTACAACTGCACACTCCAGCAGCTGAGCTTGTCCTCCAACACAAAGCCCAAATGCTGCTGGTGTTGACAGGAGGTATGTGTGTTTTGGAGGCAGATGGGAATCAGGTGCTACTGAGGGGCAGATGTCCAGGAGATTTTACCCAGCATTGTGGGTTCCATCCTGTCACAGTCTGTGGCAGTGCCTTGTTGCTGGTGTTGTGTGGAAGGGCTCAAGGCTGTGCTTGGCAGCCACTGCTGTGGTGGGGCAGGGAGAGTGCTGGTCACTGCTGGGGGGTTGAGGCAGGATGCAACCCATGGAGAGGAAGGCAGGAGGGGAGAGTTGTAAACCCAAATCCATCCCCCACAGCTCTTGAGGTTAGACCACCCTGTACTATCTGCAATAGCAGGGTTCAGACAGGAGTGTGTGTGTGACTAGCAGGCATCCATTAGAGATGCTGTGACCTTGCAGTCTCTGAGACAGAGTGAGTCTGGCTGACAGGAGCATGATGTTGTCCTTGTGCTCAGAATAACTGTTCTGGCTGCCTCTTACAAGAGAGAGGCATGTGTTACCCCCACTGGTTCAGAAACCCTGAGTCATCCCTTTGGGAGCTTGTGACCCACTGAATTCCAGCAAAAAGGCATTTGGAGAATCCTGGGTGGGAAACCCACAGAAATGAGTGGCCCCAACAGGGAGGTGAGGCAAGGAGAGGAAACTTCTGCCCAGTCTTCCTGCCAAGGTATGTGAAGTAGCAATAATCTGGCCTTGTGAAGAGTGTATGAGGAAGGTCAATGATGTGTTGCCATGTAGACAAACAGCAGCTATAACTCAGGGGAGACCGAAGTAAAAAGTCAAATGTGTAATTTTTTTATTCCTTGCTTTGTATGTCCATATTTGGACATACAGGGAACAGAACAAAAAGCCTTTTCCCCCCAGTCCCACTCAGGAATATGCACCTGACAGTGGAGGCAATTTTTGTTTTGTCTAGGGATGTCACTGGCCATTGCTTTCTTCCTCCCCCAGGGATGTCACAGGGTCAGTAGAGTGATGAAGCCATGGGTGTAAACAAAATGTGACTCTTAGGTCTGTTTCAGCATATGTTTATATAATTACCAAGGCTACCAGTTTTGCAGTCTGCCACCTATCAGTTTTATAGCAGATAAGACATAACTACAGGAGCCAGCCTCCTTGCAAGCATATTGAAGGCTCCATACACCCCAGCAGCAGTGAAAGGATGAGATGGCAAAGCATGAGCCTACTCTCAACTGTCCTGCTGTGAGCCAGAGCTAATCCCCTAGTGAAGTTATACCTGCAGTGTAAGCTGTGCATGGGCTATGAGGATCAGATCCCCTGTATGCTCTAGGGAGACAGTTTGTGAAGGGGTTTCTGGTTTCCCAGCTTTGGAAGGGGAGAAGGAATCCTGCTGTTAACGACTGCTGTCTGAGTCCTACTAAATTAGAGCTACTTATCTAAGTACAGCAGGAAGGCTTCGTTCTTGTCTGATGCATTAACTGGAAATGAATGATCTAAGTTGCTTATGCTTATTTGCAGGATCACTTACCTTCATACAAAAAGCCTTCTGCTGAATCCAAACCCTTTCTGTTCCCAATATTGCTGCAGAACAGAGATTCTAATTTTCTCCTTGCCTGGTGCCATATGCTGGCCTCTAGCAAGGGGGAGTGAAGCAGAATGCTAGGTGTACTTCTCACAAGTGCACAACAATACAGTGGAAGGACTGAAGTCATGGACAAACCAACTTGCTCCATTTTTGAGGCTTTTTGTTATGTGACTTGCCCAATTAATTATATGACAGCTTGGGGTATGTAAAATATAGTGGGTGATGCTTGAAGGTTACAGCATGTCAGGTAATATCAGTGCTGGTATCTACTGTCTGAGTTTATGCAGAGTATATTGGTTTGTAGCTAATAGATCCTATTCTCAGGAGCTAACATGGAGTACTTCGATACCACATAAAAAAGTTTAAAAACAAGCCCTATAAACATGCAGTTGGCAGAGATCTGTGTTGATATCACTCACTACTTTGCAGTGCCACCACTGAGCTTTCCTGGCTCCATCCCAGTTGAGTGAAGTCAGTCAAACAGAAGAATCCCACCAAAATATCTGGAAGGGACTTTTGACATTATTCTTTCACTGCTGCTAAGTATGTTTGGGGTGTGTGGAAAATTTCTTCAGCTCAGAAGAATGGCAGAGTGTAATGTGATAACAAGCCCTGTGAAGGTTATCAGTGCTATAATCAAATCTATCTGTGGGACAAAGACCCTCACTGTACAGCTAATTAAAACTTGTTTCTTCACCACCCATTCCTGTTTGGTAGCCATTATTTAGGACCGAGCAGCAAGGCACTCGAGTGGAAAGTTAGCTCTCAATATTTTAAGACTAGCTTTGTCCAAACCCTTGTATTGAAAGAAACCACATACTCTTTTTCTTGTGGGCTGCATGAATGGCAGATCATGAAGCCGCTTACAGGTAATTTTTATTCTGCTCATAAGGGCAGTTATAAGACAGGCATTTTAAAAAAACAACCAAACAAAAAAACCCCAAACCAACCAACCAACTAAACCTTCATAAAATAAAACCAACCAACAGACTCTACCAAAAGCCAAAACTTGCCCTTTTTTACTTCCTTTGAGCTGGTCAGATTATTGCAATGGAATGATATAAACTTCATCTTGTCCCATGATAGAGTGTGCAGCTGGATCTCAAATCAATCTCCACCATTGATTTCTTCCTTATTACAATACTATATTTTCCTCTCCTTCTCTTAGTGTCCATACAGCTACTTCAAAAAAGGACCATGTATAGAACAGGAGACTGGTGAGTTTTGAGGCCAAGCTCTCTGAAGGCAATGCCTGTGATTTCAGTGGTGTTATGGAACAGCGTATGGGGGGCAACCTTGTTCCATGCTTGATGCAAAGAAGAGATCAACACCTGTCACCAACATCTGAGCAATCCTTCCTGGGACAGCACTGCTGTGACTTTTGTTCCCAAAAGCAGGACTTGTGCAGCTCAGTGAGGTGACAGCCAGCCACATGGTGACTGCTGGAGAAGGATTGGTCTGTGAATGGTACTAGTAATAGCATTTGTACTGTGGAAATGCCAAGAGCCTTTTGCCCTGCTATGCTAGGCATGGCACATATGTAGAGCAAGAGTCACACGAGGCTCCCCAAGGCGTGCAAAGGCTGACAGAGAGAGAGTCCTGGGGAAGTGAAGGACTATTCAAGGTCAAACAGCAGGTTGGTGGTAGTAGCTGGGAGTAGAATTTGGAGGGGAAACTGTTCTGCTTCCCTGCTGAATTTCTTGAAGCCAGCTTTTAGCTCTAGACCTGCAGATTGTTTAGCAGATTTTAAACTGCCTGAGCAAGACAGCTTTGTCTTGGAACCTGCTGAATGCTTTCTTATTCCCTGCATAAGGCAGGTATGCGTGGATTGCAACTGTTAATTCCTGGTTTTCCTTTCAGTGGTGGTTATGTGATCTCTGAGAAGAAGTAACTGAGATAAAAGGTTGGCCTTTGAGAGCTTGCTCTTGACTCAGTTAAAGCCAGAAGAGTTTGACGCTGAGTATGACCACAGACTGTGCAATATGAGTAGTGATTCTTGCATGAGGCCTGTGACTTCTGGGATGCAGCATCTCTGCCTTTTTAGGCAGACATTCAGCTCTATTTCAGTGCCTTCAGGACTTGGAGAAGTCACTGTGTTCCTAAGTACCAGTGTTGGAACTCTAATGGCCTACTTTCCCTTTTTAGAAGTGGTCACCCTTCATGCCTCTGAAGTTGCCTGGTTTTGGCTCCTGGCCATTAGATCTTGTCATGCCTTTTTCACTAGATTAATGAGACCTTTAGTACCAGAAATATTCCCTTTGTAAGCAATGATCATATCTTATGATATATTTAATAGAGTCCAGTTCCATTTTCTCACCGTAATTCAGACTCCTTGGCTTAACTCATTGTGACTTCCAGCAGTTTGCATCTCCATCCCTATTTTTCAAGGTGGGGATGATGATATTTGGGGTCTTGCTTCCCCATTTTCTGTCATGTGTTTGTTTTGCAAGCGGTTTTATGCCAGGGACATTTTCCTTACAATGGCTTTGCAGAGTTCCTGGCCCATGAAATCTTGACCTGAGCTGGAAATTTGACACTTAGTGAGATACAAGTAACAAAATCAAAATAAATACATTCTAACTCGGGGCTTGCTATGTTCCCCTCAAGTTTTTATACTCATCCAGTTATGAAAATAGCACATTCCCATAGTGCTACTCAACTTGGATTAAAAAATCATCATGTAAATCATATTTTTATGAATAATTTAATTTCTAGGCAATGCATTAGGGAAACCCTTTGAGATAAGGTTCCAAATTTGCAATAGTAATGATCTGAGCAGAAGCTATTGTTTGCCATGAAGTAAATTATGCATTAGAGGAGCCTTTTAATATTCTTATTTAACACCTAATATTGATATATTCATTGATCTACAGAAGCTGCAGTACTGTAATACGCAAATCAATTAAAAACATAATTAAAGTGAATAGTATGTACAGGCCCCAGGTTTTGTGACAAAATATATGTGTGTATATATATATATATATATATATATAGTCTGGCATTTTCTTGTGTCTCCACTCCACAGTGACTGATGCTATTTTATGAACAAAAGAACTTCTCTGGGCATAGAGGTTACAGTAAACAGAGTAATTTGGTTGTTAGCCTGTGCTAGCTGCAGTTGATGCATAGCTTCCATTTGCTTCTTTTAAATAAGTCTTCTCATGGGTTGGCCAAGCATACACAGACAGGCTTGGGAGGAAGAGCATCCTTCACACCTTTTGCATTCTTTGGCTAACTGAGAACTGCTTGGTCAGGACTGAAAAAGGAGCTGGTGGTGCCATACAAGACACAGGCAGTTTGATTTTCATCAGTGTTCAATAGGCAGCAGTTTCCATGGAATTATTGGCTCTGTATGTTTGCTGTGTGTCATTTGCAGCAATATTTTTCAAGCAGGCAAAGGCCAAGGACTTCCTTGCTCAAAAAGGCATTACCAGCTAGAACACCTGGATGCTGCAAGTTGTGGAGGTTTTACTCTTTTGCTGAGATACCTAAAAAGGTGTCATTCTCCAGAAAATACTGCCACTCCTTTCCTATTGGAGGGGTAGCTAGGTGCTTATACCTGCTCCGTACAGGTGTCAAGTCAAAAAAGGTAAAATCCTTCCCCGTGGTTTGGAACTTAAGTGACTCTCCTTGCTTCAGCTTCCCCAGAATCACAGTAGTAATGTCTCACACAGAGGCACAGAATGATGCCATAGCACAGGAGGTCTCTGTGCTGGCTGTCATCCTGGAAACACACAGAAGGAAAAGCAGGAAGCTGCAGTATTCACTGCAGGCCCTTCAATGGAGAGTCTTGATACACCCACATTCCCTGTGGGTCTGGCAGGGAGCAGGCCCCATGACTTTCCACAGAATATCATGTGCCAGTGGATATAGCAAATCCATGCAGGGCACAGCTGCTGCTTCTGTTTGGCTTTTCCCAGAGTACAGTTCCAGGCTGCCCAGACCTCTTGTGTAATGTTGATATCACTGAAACACTCCATCCACTCTGGGTGATTTTGATGTTTTTTGTCAAAACTACTGCCAGCCTTCCTTGCCATTCCTTGCCCCAGCATTTAGGAGAACATTTGTAACTGTCTACCACCAATATCACATAACTCTTGATGAACCCTCAACCATGTTGTTTGCCATTTCAGTTTTTTTCTCTTTTCCATTGGCCTGTTGTAGATGGGGGGGAAATAGTCGAGGTGCAGGCAATTTCAGGTTTGTGGGCAGGAGTAATTAGCTATGAGTTTTAATATAGTGTGGAGGAGAGGAAGACAAGCTTTTGCTGGCTTCTTGTATTTTGAACTGGGAAATCAGAGCACTAATCCTAGGACTCACTGAACCTCATTTCTCTCACAGCTCCTCCAGCATATCCCAGGGATATGTGGCAGACTCTGCCTGCATTCTGCTCTGTAATGATTCATGGCAGAAGTTCAAGAGGTCTCTGTGTTTGGTTCTTGATTCAAGTACAGTGTTTATGGCTGGGTTTGCTTGTAAAAAGAGCTATGCCTTTAAAGGTTATTTTGGGGACTTTTTTTGAAGCAGAGGTATTACAAGGGTATCTTGGAGATTTTCAGGGTTCTTTTTAAACTCAGTTGATTGTAAAGCAAACAATACACAAGTTTGAATCCAAGTGACACTTTTCAGTGACATTAAATGCATATCCTCAGTGACATTAAATACATATCCTTTTCTTGACCCAGCTTCTGTTATAAAGGAATCTGCTCAAAAAAACGCCACCAAGTAAAGTAAAATCAGAAAGATAAGGATGTCTTTGTTGCAATATTCATCCAGAACTCAGGTCCACTTGGGGTATTACTTAACCTCTAAGCTGGAATATTTATTCATAGATAGACAGTTTACGTGGAATTTCCTTTCATTTGTCATTTTGTGTTAATCATTCATGATGTTTAGAGGTTGTGCAGAGTATTGTATCATCCCCCTCCTGTTTTATGAGTTCATTAAAATTAAGACTAGGGAGTTTTCTAGCCAAAAACCAAGAGCTGAATGCCAGGGTCCCTTGAAAGAACATGATAACAAATAGGAAAGGATAACCTTTCATCTGCAGTTTACATTTCTAATCCATGTGATTTTATAATAATTACTTTTAAACATTTTCTTTCCTCGAACTTCCTTTCTCCTTCCCTCTCATACACCTACATGAGCTCTGGTTTGTAGTCATCCACATTAACTACAGACCACACTTGCGCTTCCAGATAAACCATGCCTGTGCTTCAGATTTCGGGGTGGGCAGGAGGTCGGGGAAGAAAGACGAAAAGAAAAAACCCAGCAGTGTTGGAAAGCAGTTTCCTGCTTAGTTCCTTTGTGATTGCCCAACAAACCCTTGTCAGGGACCAGAGGAAAAGTTATCTGGCTCAAAACAACCAGCTGGGAAAATGGTGGGGGGAACGGGTTGAGCTCTGGGTAGGTGGGGGCCGTGGTTGCTCCCCCCCAGCGCCGTGAGCCTTGGCAGGTAACTGCAGGTCTGCACTGGAATGGCCTCGGTGACTGCATGGCTCTGATGTGAGCCCTGAGATAGTGGTGGTCGACCACATGGCCTTGCTGCAAGCCCCGAGGTGATGTTAAAGCTCCTGGCTCTGCCTAAAGCGCAGGTACAAGTGTGAGCTCACACTGGGACAGGCCCTGGGCACAGGGAAGGGATAAAAGGACAGCGAGATGCACACCTCGCAGTGCGTCCCACTGCCCTGGGGATCCATGGGTGGAGACTATCTACCTCTCTTTCTCATCTACTTTTCTCTTTTTCTCTCTACTTTTCTCTTTTTCTCTCTTCTTTTCTCCTTTGCAACACATTAAGTTACCAGCCACACTGTGCGGTATCGCTTAAGTACTCGATCAGTGCCCGGCTGAGGGCTTTGTTCTCTCAAGGTGTGCTGAGTTAAAAGTTTGCACAGAATGTTTGAATGCTGTGAAGTTTACTGATTCTCCTTTTGCCATGTGTCTTATTCCACATGGGTGACCCGAAGTTCCTAAGTAAAAATTAATTCTTTTTGAATTCCTGGGAATGGAATTATTTCTCCCACGCACTGCCCAAAGTAATTCAAAATTACCTTCCCCTCAACCCCCCGAGTGGACCGGGGCACTACAACCCTCAATAAACAAGGCAAGGGAAGGCTGTTCTTTGTGTCCAAAGTATGCTGGGAGCTCCGTGCTAAGTGCTGAAGGCAAATGATGAAATAACAAGTGTTCTTGGAGACAGAAATTGATTCAGCTTGACTTAGTGAACCAGCTGCTCTGGTGCAGGGAAGAGAGGATGTGAAAGTTGCACAGTTAGCAAGGTGACCAGCAGACCCACGTCTGGCAGAAGTATTTAGCTTAAGGTAAATACTTGTCAGTGGGAGTAGCAACAACCCTCATCTCTAGTTTTGAACCTTTTACCTAGTGGATAGATGCTGAGAGCAGAGTAGGTCACCATCCCAAGAATCAATATCATCCTTGGGAATGCTTGCATAGTTCTCAGTGAATTTCTCTTTGCCTTTTTTAGATGTTTACCTTTCTAAGTGTTTACCTTCTGTAAATGTTTTAGTGAAATAAAGAAAAGATGGTCGATGTAGTGATGGAGATGTGAAGTAGGAGAAATGGTTGAGATCATTAGGCTTGATGAGGAAATACTGCTAGGTCATTAGGAGGGTTGGCTGTATGAGGCATAATGGGAAATTCAGAGACATAAGCAACCATTGTGTTGGGAAGTTTTAGTTTTCAGGCTGATATTTTGAAGGTCACTTGTAGACTGAGGGTCCTAGAGGATCAGGCTCAACAGTGGAGTGGCTATTGTATGTGAAGCCAATGATACTGTTAGCTTGCAGGATTTGTTTTGTGATTCACAGGGATTTCATCCTGGTTGGATTGTACTTGTTTGCTTTTGCTTGTATGCTTGCCTTTTTCCACAAAATGAAACTCTTTTGTGCAGAGAATATTATTACAGAAAATACTTTTTGTATGGGAAAATTTCTGTTATCTTTTAGTGTGAGGATTGATTGATAATTTTAAAAATGAAGATGAAGTTTTGTATATGTGGTGAGATGGATCATCATATGGCAGAGAGACTACAAAGTGCCATGGGATTCAGGAGCATGATTTCTGATGAAATTTGGTGTACTTCTTTCTTATTATGAGAAATTCTAACTTGTAATTTGAGTCTTCTGGCCCCAGAGGACTCCAGGCTGTGGAGAGATTTGTTTCCAGAAGTAGAAGATGGTAGTACAAGTGATGAATACTTTCACCAGTCTCTGAGTGACTCATGTCAGCTGTTAGCTGTGTGGCTTTTGCCTAGGAGATGATAATGTGCCCTCGTAGAATTGCTGTTTGGTGGCCACTCTGTTTACTGAACAGGGGATGGTAGTGGAAGCACAGGGGGAATAATGGGGGTCTGGAAACACACTCCTGTAGCACAGCTAGATAAGAAACAAATGCTTGTCTGTGGATGTTGAGCACAGCAGGGCAATGTGGGTAGGTGTAGCTGAAATATCTTCTGCTCTACAGTATTGGAGACCTGATACATAATGAGAGAGGAGAAATTACTTTAAAAGGGAATGGGGAAACCCACCAGTATAGGGAGGGAACCCCTTCAGTGTAGAATTAGTGCATCAAATAAGATAGACTTATTTTTTGCAGTAATTTTTCCAGATTGTCATTTAAGAACAAAACAAAAATTTCTTTTTTTTTTTTTTTTTTTTTTTTTTTTTTTTTAAAATAAAAAAAAAGTTTTTTTTTATTCTTCTTTTTTTCTCTTTGCAGGATTTTTCTCTCTTGTGGTATCTTCCCAGTAAATGGTAAGCTTTGTAGTCTGGGGATGACAACTGAAATGCACTTTATCCTTGAATTCATTATTGCTGGGGCAGCAGTGTTTTCATGTGCAGAAAGGGAGGCTGATTTAAACATGGCTCAAGAAAGAAGTGAAAATTAAAGGCATATCACAATCTTGTCAAAATCTGGAGGGAAAATGAACATTCTCATGGAAGTCTTACCTGTTTATGGTACACAGGCAGGTTTTTTGGGGCTTTTTTTGAGGGGTATGCATCTTCCTTTCCTCATCCAGCCTTTTATTAACACTATTTTTTTTATTGTGAATATCGTATGAGCAGCCTTTCTGCCTGTCCTGGTTAATTTTCACAATGACTTTGCAAGGCTGAACAAGCATAATTATAGGGTTCTAAAAACTCCTTTTCAGGTTAGACTTTGGAACAGTGTCATCCCCAATGTTCACACCGTGAGAAGGAGGTCTGGGTTGGAAACAGTCCCAGGAACGCCCACGCCTCAGGCTGATGGGAGTCAGACCTGTTATTCTGGTGCCAGGATTGGTCACCTGGGCCACTCTCTGCAGTAGCTTAAAATAAATTACTTTCTTAGTGCTATGCTGCAGTGACCATCTTAAAAGAAGGAGAGAACCTAGTGGAACATAAAGGGATAATCTAGTCTAATAGAACAAAATCACCTAAAAGAAAGTCATGACATTTGGGGGATGGATCTGAATTCTTCTCATTAATTGACTTGACCACAGCAAAAACACCCAGCTTAGTATCCCATCAAGTTTTGTTCACTGCAAAATTCCCAGATCCTTAAATTTTTGGACTAGTGTTGTGTGCTATAACTAATTTTCACTGCTATTCAGGATTCTGGGTCAGTATGGACTCTTTGCTCCTGGACCCCTCTGCTTCTGAACAGCTTAGAAGTCATAGCTCTGTTTTCCTAAGGAATTTGTCTTTGTCCATGAGACTAAAGTACAAACTATATATTCTAAGCAAGGCTTTATATTCTTCCCAGCTACGAAAATAACTTGTTTGTTAACAACCTGAATTATGGAAGGAAGAAAAATGTGGAAATGAGATTCTTGGTCTGGCTTCAAGGTCTTTGTTTATAACTTCACAAGGTACTGTGATTTGAATTGTTAGCAATGTGACTTTTCATGTAAAAGGTATTTTGATTTACAGTGAACTCTGGATTGTCAATTAGAATAAACTGTGCTAGGATTAAAAAATAAGTTGTACTTATGGAAAGTACCTTGATCCTCACATAGCAGTATCAGTGATAGAGTTGTTAGTAACATACTATGATAAACAAATCAAATAAAATCTATGTTGCCAAGAGAAGAGTATATACTTATCTTGGTAAGTAGGACTGCACCTATTCATTGCTTGATGCCAAACTTGAGTATTTATCCTATGCCTACATCCAGGCATTACCAGTGTGTATATACATGCACCAGCACTAACTAAATGTTACTAGCTGTGAAGCTGCTCTGTTTATCTGTGTGAGCCGAGCCAGAATTCTGGTTTTTTGCTCAATAGTTCAAAAACACATTGCTGTTCTTTGCCCCCAGTAGTACCTGACCTGATCAGATTTGGGCTAGCACAAGTGTAGCTGATCACCACACCTGTGATTGCAGCATGAACGTGGTACTCCTGTTAAAGTCAGTACTTTGATGAGTGCTTGTACTTGGCATTGCAGGTAGCGATGGAAAATTCTTGTTGTTTTTGTAGACAAAGGTTCTTTTTCAAGAATAAAGTAAAGAATATCTGTAATTTTTGCAGATTAGACCTTCTGTGGTACTCTGCAAGGAATATTTTTCTATTACTGCTACAGAAAAAAAGTAAATTATTAGACTGCAGATGTCTGAATTTCTTCAAAAGCACAAGTGTGAGGCTTTATATGTTTAAGTGTGTTACAACTGTTTGTTTTTTGCTGTTTTTTTCTTTGAAAATAATTTCACATTCAGGGAGGTAAATAACAGGAAGAATGTTAATGAGATATTCATGAACTACTCTGCCTGGAGAGCTTTGAATTACTACTTCATAGCAAAGTTAAAATCTTTCAAATACTGAAAAGGCTAGGAAAGTGGTTCTGCAGTGATTTTAGACTTGCTTTTTTTTTTTTTTCTTTCTTTCTTTACCATTTTCTAATATTATTCTTTGAAAACTCCTATGAATTATACAGGCAGTAAGAACATATTTTCATGTGTGAATAAATAGTATTCCTGCAAAGAGGAGAAAAGGGAAAAAGTCTTTTGGAGAGCAACAATTGGTACATAAAGGTTAAACAACTGAGAGAGTATGGTAAATCTTTTGAGAAGAAAATTGATGTTCTTCTCTAACTTAAATACAGTGACAATAATAAAATTGAGTCCAAATAGAACGTATATCCAGGCCTAGCACTCAAGAGAATAAAGGCAAGAAATAAATGTATGAGTAGCAACATCTACTTCCATGAATTTTCACTGCACTCAGATGCACATGCATGTGTTTTATTTACATATTGAGACAATGGGAGCATATAGATTGCTAACTAGGAGAAATTTGGCTTTAATATAACACCATGAGATGGAGTAAATACACCTTAATATTTCAGTACCTACTTAATACCTTAGCTCCTGGATTGGTCTCTTACACAAAGCCTGCACTCTAAGGAAGTATTTTCAGGACTGGCTGTGAGAGGGAAAGCAAGACTTGCCCTCTCTTCCTCTTTCACTGAGCTGTTTGGTGAACTTGGAGCAGTAGTTTAATTTCCTTGTGCATGTGAGAAACTTAGGGGAAAATCTTGTATGTTAGAGACATGTAATCCCTATTTAATATTTGTGCATCCAAATTTATCCAGGGCTGCCATCTGCTTGCTTCTGCAGTACCTAAAGAGTTTTCTGCAGGAAACTGGGATTGGGTATGTTTAGTGCTATTGCTGACACACTGAATTTGTGTAAGCAAAGTCTTTGAGAGGAAATTTATCTGCAACTGCTCTTACGAATTAAGTGAGTCCTATCACTGCTATTAAATAGTATGTACAGGATAGTTGAGGGAAAAGTTTAAAATTAAGTAATCTGAAATGAGAGTGAGATTTAAACCTCTAGCTCAGAAGCTTGTGTTCTAGATTTGGCTTTGATGCCAGCAAACTGGCAACTTTCTTGAAAATGCAAGTGGATCCCAAGGATCCTTGTGAGTCAGGAACTTGGTTTGATACCTCTTGTCAAAGATGGTGTCTGTGCATCCTCTACCATTCTTTTGATGCGGCTGATCAGAAGAGAGCACCATGTACACAACAAATTACCCTCTTCCCCTCACAACCCCATGCCTGTTTTCTCAGCTGACACTTGACCAGACCTGAACCTGGGGAGCTTTGGAGGGATAAAAGGACTAATAATGCTGTGGGAGAGGAACCAGATCAGATTTTTTTAACTCTTACATTGCTGTTACTTTACTGTTTTTAAAATCTTAACCTAATGGAAGAATCATTGTAGAACTGAGGCCAAAGAAGGGGCTTACAGCCCAAGATAAATCAAACACAAATTATGAGGAACTTCATCACAAAGTCTGTCAAAAACATCTATAGTCTGTTTCCAAGGCATGTATTTGGGTTTTTTTTTGTGTTTGTTTGTTTGTTTGGGCTTTTTGTTCGTTTTGTTTTGGTTTTGTTTTTGTTATGCGGTTCCTCTGCTCATTTTGTTTTGTTTTGGTTTTGGTTTTGTTATGCGGTTCCTCTGCTCATTTAACTCATGTAGTAGAAACAACTCCAGATCATTGATGAAGAAAATGCTGGAGAAACTGAATGCTTTCACAAGATTGATGCATCTTCTCCATCTTTTGCCTCCCAACTATGCACACTCAATAATCTTCTTAGATGCTCAAAACCAAGAGAAAACAGGCAATTACAGCTCTTACCAAACCCAGGGAAAAAGGGGTGAGAGGCAAAAACCCCCAAAATACCAAGTCATCGTGAATGACAACCCAAGCAAAAAACCCGACACTTTTGCCTCTGGTAGTGAGGCAGATTTTGTGAGCTTTTTCTCTTCCCTTGGCCTTAAACTAAATAAATAGGTAAGTAAATCAATGAGGAAGCTGCTGGTTGTAATAATATCCGCCCTTCACCTAGAGCAGAGGTTCTATTCTATTTCCTTTCACGTATATGGCAAAGGTCAGCTATTGAGAGTGACTTGTCATTGCTACTGTGAGCGGCTGTGTCTCTCTATTACTGGCTACTACTGTTTCAGTTCCAAGTGTTTATTTTTTTTTAAAGCTTCAGGATCCCAAGCTTATTGGGAGAGGAAATATATCAAAAAAGGAACCCACAAACAAGGTTAAAATCACAAATAAAGACGGAGGGAGAAATAGAAAGGGGTGGAGGAAAAAGGAGGGGGGGAATCAGTCCAATTTTCTTTGGAGACGGGTTGCATTGTTGGGGCTGTCTGGCAGTGTTCCAGTGCTTCAATTGAAAGTGAATTTCTTTTATTGAATTCCATCCAGAGATATCATAACCTCAAAAGGCTACTATTACCCAGAGGGTTTCAGATGAAACCATCTGAGCGTGACTTTTGAAATGCAAGAAGTCACAATTGTCATTTGACGACATGGGACCTGTCAAGGCCCCTCCTTCCAGACAGACAAGTTGTTTATATAATCCTTCCACCCGCCCTATTGAGGTGGAAACTCTTCCATTGTAGGCCTTTTTACCTCAGCAGGTGCAGAGTCAAAACAATAATAATAATTTTTAAAAAGTCCTGGTGAACTCCACAAAACCATCCTGTGCCTTGACAGGCAATATTTAAACATCAGCTTTTTGAATGTGCATTTGAAGGCAGTGAAAGACCTCTAGATTTTCAATGAACCAGGTTACTCCTCCTGTAGTGATAATCATAACCCAGAAATGGAATAACAAGTCAAAGATAAAGTGATGGAAAAAGACAAGAAAGAAAATGCAGCCACAAATCTTAGCAAAACCAGAGGGCAGGATGTGATTGGGTGTGGTCCTCCCAGCTGGTGAGAGACATCAGGCACCCTTAGCTTCCACTGATGATGGTAGCAGTGAACTCAGCCACTGGTGGCAGGAATCACTGTCACATATCCTTGCCCTTCACTGGATTAGGTCATGTGGCTGTGAAAGCTTGAGGGTGGGTGGCATATTTCCTTCAGCTCCTGAAGGACAGCATGTTATCAGGAGTCTCACTAAAGACATCTGAAGCTAATCACTGGTTTGGAAATTTTGTCTGGTCTCATCAGAGGTTATGATAGTGTGTGTGTATGTATGCACATTTTCAATATTTTTTTTTTGGCTGCTGAAGGGTCTTTATGTGTAGAACCCAAGTTGGAGTTGCAATGATATTCCTACACTTACTAGGAGGTTTTGATGTGAGAGAAATTAACGTATGGGATGTAGAGTGCATGTCTTTAACTAAGGACAAAAGAAACTAGCTAAAAATCAGCAGTTGCGTTTTGATACAAGCTCCACTCAGAGACTGTCAAGAGGGTGAAGAAGTCTGCAGTGAAAAGGGGAGGAAGTAATAAAGCATGAAGTAGGCAGGCTGCATAAAACACTTTGGGGAGGCAAGTGGAAATAAATTTGACAAAGATCTGGTAAGAAGAAAAAGGCATAAAAGTGGCATGTGGGAGAAACTGATTGAAAACCCAAATGGACTACAGCATTTTCCTTGTGTATGATCACAACACAGCATGTTTGGAGGGGTGGGGGAAGCTCTGACTGACAGTGGTGCAGCAGTGGACAAGCTGGTTCAGAAATCATTTGGGAACAGTTTGAAATTGGTGACCAAAAAGACAAGCTGCACTTTGGTTGCACTATGTGGGTGAGAAGGTAAATGTCACTTATGATTCACTGCTCAGCAAAATCCCTGGTGGAGCTGAAAATATCTTTGAAAAATGCCTTCAGTATTATGCCTTTCTAGGAGAGGAAAAAAAAAAGCAAAAGAGGAGGGTAAATGAGACGTTTCTCTTCAAGCAGGAGAGACAAGATGTGGGTGTGATAGTGATCGGTTTGAATTCCTCAATACATCCATGAGAAGTTACTTGTAAGTCTTTTGTAACAGAGTGTGCGATCAAGACGAGAACTTTGGCTGACAAACACCTCATAGAGTGACGTGTTTCAGACCACCTGTAGGACAGACTGGTGAGTGTCAGATGAGTGTAGATATGAGATGGAATAATGAATGTTGTGTGGAAAACAACACTAAGTCTTAGAGTATGATAATGTTCTGAAGTCCCCGATAACCAAAATCAATTTTTTTTACATGCAAGGCAGAAAACAAACTGAGGAGTAGCTTTACTGGGCAATGGGCAAGGGAATATCTGAGGGAGAAAATGATGCAAAGAGCGTAAGTACATTTACCTGTCTGCAGAGAATCTTATATTGTAGAACTACTGCATATTGAAAAGTATTCTGATCTAAAACTTTCAAGTGTACTCCTTGAAATTTTTTGTGTGAAAGAAATTATGCTGGCAAACCAGAAAGGCTGAAGTAGTAGAAGATAAAAAACAAGCAGTACTCTGGATATTTGCCAAATTAAAAAGAGTTACTTGGAAAAGAACATCTGAAGTTTGGGAAATCTAATGAGACTTTCCTATAAGGGCAGAAACAAGTTTAAAGGAAATGATAAAAATTATGTGCTTTGAGGTTCTGTTGGCAGACCTCTCCCCAGCATTGTATTCTCTATCTAGACACTGATAATTTATCAGAGTCTGCTTAGAACTGGCCATCTACTCCAGGTCACTCAGAGGCATCAAAAAGAAAACACAGAAGAATGCTATGCAGGAAAAAGATGCCCTTAAGCAGTTAGAGATTATTGATGGTAAAATGCCTCTATATTAGGACTCCATTAAGAACCTTTGGAACAAAGCCTTCTTTAAGACCATTGCAGACAAAGAACTGATGTCTGCTTGCTCTATAACTACACTGGTGCAAAGTCTGTGTCAGTGCACAGAACTGCATAGTGAGAGGCTTCTTGGGAGACAAAAGCTGTAAGCTTATATTTCATAATGCTGAGTAGGTTTTTGAATTCTAAGTGGAGAAACATATTGATGACTCCTCTAATAGCACTGTAGTAAACTCTGCAAAACCCATTTCTATTGGAAGTTAGTCAGTATACAAGATACAATAGCATATGGAACAGATGCTGGAGTTCTGCTGCAAGAAGAATATTAATTCTGGATATGTGCCTGATCCAGATGTCCTTTCATATAAACAAGAGTTGCAGCTATCATCTTGGAATCCATAGTAAATCCATAAATATCATAACATTCAGCAACAGCAGAAAATGTATTGGTGACAAATTTGCAAGGTGGTGTTGTTCTTTTACTTCACCTTTAAATGAGCATAATTGTGTTGATCATGCCTTTTCTTCCGTCAGGAAAGGAGATCAGGACTTCAGCATTGCTAATCTCTTCTAATTAGTGAAAACAATTGTATTCCAACTGCAGTGAACTGTATGAACTAGGTAATGAAAGTGTTCTTAGAAATCTGAGAGAGTTTGTGCAAAACAAGCTATTGACTAACTCTACCTGTCAGTTCTGTCTCTCAGTGGAGAAAAACATTACTTTTCTCTGGTTATTTGGAATATGAACATCTATAGTTCTATTTTTGCCAAGTGTCTCCTCATCAACAACAGGAAAAGACATTATGGCAAAAAATTAATCAACTGATTTGAGTGACTGATGAAAGTTTGCTGCTGTGAGCCTACAGGTGTTAGGCATGAAAGTCCCACTGAGGTTCTCTCTCTTGTCTTCATACACTAAGTTGGAATTCATAAATACACTGTTTATTTGTAGTGTACTTCTCCCTCTCAAAAACACTGTGTCAGGCTGTTGCAATTAAACATAATCTGTGAACGTATTTTTGAACAGAAGAATTCCTGGCAGAAGAAAGTGGTATTTTCATATCGTGTTAATTATTATTAATATACTAATTAATATATTTTCCAGACTAATACGTATTACCATTGTATGTGTGATCTGTCAGTGGTGTTGTAGTTTGAAACTGAAATGTCATGACCACTGCTGTAGGTCAGGTATACTCAAATAAGTATATCTACCTTGAAACTGAATAGTTTTGTTTTGATTGTCCTAAAAGAAAGAAATGAGAATTTCTTGAGTGCAATCTTTTTTTCATAATCTACTTCTCGCACTTGAAGCACTTTTCCACTTAGTAAATCCCAACCCACATGAGTGCAATATGATTAAATCTTGGATTCACTGTTATTAAAGCTAATAGTGTTTGTTGTGATTTTGTTTTATCAAATGATCCAAAATAACACCTGTAGCATTTCAGCAGGTGCTTGCTCTAGTCCTAGCTCAGCTATACTTTAGTTCAGGTGCTCTCTGCAGGATATGCTTGAAAATAGGAAGGAAAAAAAGAAGTATGAGGCAGGTCACTAATTGGGATGAACCTGGCTGCTTATTTCTTGTCTGACAGTGCTGGCATAGCAATGTCTGTGGAGCTTCTTGATTGATCAGTCATGGCTAAACAAGTGTAACCATTCTTGGTGGCAGCAGTGGATTTGTGTGATGCATTTCTCCCCGTCAGATTTTAGAAACCCTTTTATTCCCTGAGGTGAAAATGAAACTCTTAACTTTGGAACTTGTAAAACTAAAAAAGAATGCACTGATTTGTGGCTATACTTACAAACATTTCATCAGTTTGCCTGTGTATTCTTTATACCTTCCGTGCAATAATTTTGGGGTAGTCTGTGCACAGAAACACAGGATTGCAGGATAAAATGTTTCAGCATCACTGAACAGAGAACAGCAGGGATTTTTTCCACCGTGTTGATTCTGTACAGACTAACTCCTGTTTAGTAAAGTATCTCACAGGACAAAGGGAAATACATGGGAGAATTCCACATTTCTAAGTGAATCTAACTGGGTACTTTACTTTCTGAGCAAAGAGTTTAGACACCCAGTAGAGGAAATATAATTTGAAACTGGTGGTTTTGCTTATACAAGAATCTCTCATTTGCTGGAACACAGGGATTTGCTCCCCCTTGGGAATAAGCACAGCAGGTGTCAGCCTTCAAAAGTGTGAGAGAACTGAAGGACTGATGCTTCGAAATACTGGCACTTAATTTTGTTTTTTCTGTTGGAATTAGGTTGAGCTGATGTATTTTGATCTATGGCAGAGCCTCTTTACTATAAATGGTTGGGTTACAGGCTTGCAGCAAAATGTAAATGAGGGAGGTAAATCTCATGGCTGGGATTGTCCTGGTACTCTCTCTGTGGTCTAAGACACCTGGTCCTGTCTGAGCAAAATGACAAACTGGTCTTATAAATTGCTTTTCATCGCCACTTAGCTTGAAAACAACAGGGAAATGTTGTTTTAGGGTTTTAATTTTCTTTTCAAAAAATAGAGAGCAACACATCTATATACCTACTAACAAAATGAATGTGTTAGAGTACAGTGACAAAGATGTCTGAAAACGTTAATTCTTCTTGTCTGGTGGAAATATATACTGAGGCAGTCTTCAGGTACAATGATTCAGTAGGAAGGGTGGTCTTCAGGATGAGAAGGGCACTCTTAAACCCAGGCTGGCGTGAGCCATCAGATAGAGCCAGGAGACACGGCTTCACACTGAGTAACACATGTTGAGATCTGAGAAAACAGGACTCACACGGAGCTTCATAGCAGCAGGTTACTCAGCTCATTTGATCATAATTCAAGCCATTTGTGTAACTAATGATGCTCTCAGATGTTTGGCAGAATAAACTAATCAGCCGTTTAACAGCAGCACAGCTTCTCTGTGGCTCAACACGGATCCAAGGAATTCTGCCACAGTCAGAGATGCAGCTCCTATCTCTGTCTGTGAGTTTTCCTTGGCTGTGTGGTTCAGTAACCTTTCTGCAGACCTATGTATATAACAAGTAGTTCAACGGGAAGAAAGAACGTGCTTGGGAAAAGGCATTCTTAATCAGTCGCTGCACATCTGGTTTAAAGCCTTTATGGTGAGGCAGTTTACCAAGTCAGCATGTGTTCTGCTAATTCTGAATCGGTGTGAATCAAATAGGCTCATGGATGAATGACCCGTTGTGCAGTTTGCAGGTTTTAGAAGTCTCTCATGCTCATCCAAGGCCACTTCAGGTTAAAAAATCACACAGAAGTTGCCTGAAAGATGAACCTGATGATACAGTTGTAGTAGCTGGTTTTCAGTTTTTATCTTTCAATCTCTCTTCCTTTTTTTGGTTTCCCTTAGGGGAGGACAGATGAGACCTACTGGCCCTTAATAACATGATATTATAGTGCAGATCCTCTGCTGTGTTAGTAGGTGCAGCTCTATGGATGTCAGTGCAGCTGCACTACTTCACATTAGTAATGAATATAGTTGCTTAATGCATTTATAAACCAGATTTAGAGAAGAGCTAAGCCTGAGGAACATTTACTCTATTGTTAAAGGTGAAAACCCACCAATGGCTATAAAGGGCACAATCCTATCTGTAAACCACTGAGCAGGTTGAGGAAGGCTCAGGAAGGCTGCCATTATGGAGAAGTTGGTGTTTTGTTTTGTTTTCTTCTTTTAACATCCACACTGTAGGTCCCTGAAAACAGTATTCACAGTGAAGGTGCTGCTACACACCTACTCCACAACTGCAAACCCACTGTGTGGGTACTGTGCAAGGATACATGTTGTAATGATTTCATTTGCCTTGTCCCTGGAACAAAAACCACAGGTACAGTTACTTTGGATGAGAGCAAGATTGCTCTAAAGAGAAACAATTACATAGATTAGCTGGATGACTAATTCACTAAGGAAGGAAATCTGTCTTTTTATGGGATGGGTTTTCTTAGTTTCAAGTTTCAGTGCAGTGTATTTGATAGAAAAAGAGGAGTCTGTTTCCAAAAGAATTAATATCCTTAAAGGTTTCTTTTTGATTGCTGTTCTGCTGAAAACAGAGGCTAGGATTATTTATTTATCCTTTCGTTTAGTCTCCGATATACTTAGTGAGGAATAGCTGCCTGCAAAACCCGGGTATAGTTTGCATACTAATAATTTTAGTAATTGATCTTTTCAGCTTTCTTCACACACTGTGGAAGGTTGTCAACCACTTCTTTGAAGTTAACTAATGATCATGCAAGCAGGGAATCTGCAGTGGGAGCCAGGATCTCCCTGATGCTGTAGCAGCAAGCCTTCCACATGCTGGCACTGTCCTGTTAGCTTGTGTGGTGTTATTCATGTGAGCTTGGAGGAAAAAGCTTTAATTTCTATATGTATCTTGGGGGTCAGAGCAGGGCAAAGATAATTCCACAAAGGGAGGGAAAACCAAAAAGGCCAGTACAATGCTCTTTTCTCCTTTGTGTCAAAAGCTGGTGGACTTGCCACGCAACTAGCTGGGAGGCTTGTAATGTCCAAAATTGGATATCGCCTGCTCTTTCTCACGTGAATATTTACAGCCATGCTCCTGTAACTGAAAACTGCATACACAGATGCCAGTCCAGTCTCTGTTTTGTGAGAATCTTTCCACTGACCTGGATGGAGTTTTGGATTGGCTCTTGGAATCAGCCTGTACAGTCAGATACTCATTGTATAGGATAAGCCTTATTTTTTCCTGTTTCCCTTCCCCTCACTCTGCCAGTATATGTCTCTGCTAAAATCCTCATGTGCCAGCTTTTGAATAAATCAGCCTGCTTTATTTTTCTTTTTATCTCTCTTTCTCTTCTCTTGTCTATAAGTACTACAGCAGAGCTCTTTTCTCTGCTCTAGTCACCCTTAACCCATAAAATAAACTACTTTTGAAAGGGTGGGGAAGAAACAATAATAGATGGTCTAATAAAAGATACTGTGTCTCCCTACAAGCCTTCTTTCACTTCAAAACAATACAGGACTGTGATAAAATAAACTGCTGTTGCCATATGTTTTACCGAAGAATCCCGCCCGCTTTCTCAAGAGGTGACACAGTCACCGTAGTGTTGAATTTGGTATAACTGAAGGCTGACTTTTAGAGCTGTTAGTGATCATTCTGGGATGTCCTGTAAGTATTCTTTACTGACAGCCAAGATAACTTCACTGAGAAAAGA
>NW_008661172.1:0-1782 GCF_000695815.1 Acanthisitta chloris
TTATCTATTCTACAGGACATCTGTAGTGAAGCTTTCATACATTGTTTACTCTTGTGTTAGTAAGCTAAAGCAATCCTAAAATTAGTGTTCTATACATCTGGTAAGATAAGGTAACACCCTGTTGTCTTGATTTATTTCTTCCCTTATTCACTCGACAGGCCCCCAACTGCCGCCCGCTTTGTTTACCCAGCCGGTGCTTCCCTAAATTCCTTTCTTGGGGCCTATTCCTCTTATCAATTCCTTCTTAGCTCTGGTCAGTATCCTCTCCCTTTGAAGTGTGCATGCATGCATATCAGTGTGGAGCAAGCACAAGCAGGCAGCTGCTTGGCAAGCAACTTCCAGTACATCCTTGAGTAATCTTTTTAGCATCTTTGTTTCTCCCCCCCCCCCTTTCTAGGCACTAAGTGAATTCTTTTACTTACAACAGGACATTTTTCCCCTAAGGTTTTCTGAATGTATTTGCCCTATGCTTTTTACATGTGTTTTTTTATTTCTAATTACAGCTTTTTCATAGGTTTAATTCAGGGTTTAATGAACAAACACATATGCAACCTTTCACAGTTCCCACACATAGTGTTTCCCCATTCACAGCACAGCCTAACAAGTCCAGTTGACTTAAATTCTTACAAAACAAGAGCAGGTTCAAAGGAGGATTAAACAGTTGCAATCTGGAAGTTAAAGGCAGAAAGCAGAATAAGACAGCAAACAAGGATGCTTAATAGACAAAAGCTTCTCTTTTCTTTTGCTACTGCTAGGATTTTTGCCCATATGCTTCCCACCTCACTGTCCAATCCCATCAATAGTAACACAACCTCACGCTCCTCAGTAACAGTCTCCTAGTGAGGAGATCGCTGAGTTCAGCAAATCTCGAGACCCACCTGCAGAGGATTCCACTCCCATACCTGGCTTCACTTTACTGACTGAGGTTTCTATTACGTGCCCTGCTTCAAATACAGGAATTCCTTACATCTCAGTAAAAACATCCTCTTCCTATCACCTGTACAGAATAAGCTTTGTATTACCTACTCACAGCTCAGTGGAGGTGCTAGTGGAAGCAGCAAACAGCTGCTTTCCATACAGATTGGGCTGCTTAAGGATGTGTCATGTGCAGTATCTGATGGGATGGGACAATTGTTTTAAGAGTGGGCCATGGCTGTTAGTGTAGTAATGTGCTGGTAACAGTGGGTATCGAGCTCATTGTGACCTTCTCTGAAACCCATGAAATCTATCATACCCTGATGGAAAGCAAGCTGTCAGACTTCTGTTTTCTAGCAGAAAGTCAGGATGCATTCCTAAACTCTGTGATACAGTCTACCCAAATCTGCACTGTAAAGCAAATGTATTGCTTCCAACATGAAGGTATGCCTGTAGCTACAGAATTGACATTCTACAAACAGAAATGAATGCGTAAACAGCATTAAATCAAGATATCTTCACTGAATACTCTTCTGCTTTTTTCCCCTCAGGTCTGACGCAAACGATCTTCTGACAAGTGGATATACAAACTCGCTAAAGATGTCTGTTCCAAGCCAACACCGTTCCGTTATTATTAACCCTCCTCCACCAGAATATATAAATAACAGCAGGACTGGAAACAAACCAACTTCAGTACTTGCAGAAGGTCGTCATGAAAGCTGTGTGGGGACATCGGTTTTCCTGGCCGTTTCAAAAGCCTGTAGATGCAGCAGCACTGAACCTTCCTGTAAGAACTATTGTGGAATTGGACTATTCCTATGTACACTGTTTACAAGACTGGTGAATTGATGTTGGTTTCAAAGAGGG
>NW_008661173.1:0-4582 GCF_000695815.1 Acanthisitta chloris
CCTTAAAGATCATCTAGCTCCAACCCCCCCCGCCATGGAAACCTTCCACTAGACCAGGTTGCTCAGAGCCGCATCCAGCCTGGCCTTGAACACCTTCAGGGATGGGGTGTCCACATGCTGGCATAAATAGTAAAACAAATTCATCTTCATGGGCCCACCAGTTTGAGTAAAACCTGGGATAGTGATAAAGGCTGACTGGAGATGCTGATGTGCTGGAGATGCTGATACAGCTCTCTCTAGAGCCACATGGGATGCTTATAGGAGTAATGGTCGGCAATGACGCATAGAATGGTTTGGGTTGGAAAGGACCTTAAAGATCATCTCATTGCAAACCCCTCAGGGACACCTTCCACTGGATCAGGTTGCTCAGAGCCCCATCCGACCTGGCCTTGAACACTTCCAAGGATGGGACATTGACAACTTCTCTGGGCAACCTGTTCTGGAGCCTCACTGCCCTCACAGTAAAGAATTTCCCAACATCTAACCTAAATCTTTTCCTTTTTTCAGTTTGAACCCATTCTCCCTTGTCCTATCACTATAGCTCCTAACAAAAAGTCCCTCTCCAGCTTCCCTCTAGGCCCCTTCAGTTACTGGAAGGTTGCTACAAGTTATTCACACAACCTTCTCTTCTCTAGTCTGAACAGCCCCAGCTTCCTCAGCCTGTCAAAGTATGGCAATGTCAAGCACTTCTCTCCGCTTTCTCATGCACTTAAGAAAACATATTGACTATTAAGCACACAAACCCTTCAATATGTCACTCAAGGTTGCCAACTGACGTGATGAGAATGGTGGAGATGTGTCGGAACACTCCTGTGACATGTGCTCGGAATGGGATGAGAGCAGAGACCTTTCCCTCACATGGGAAAGCATTGTGTGTCAGTGAGGTAGAAAACATAAACGTTTTATGAAAGATAATTAACAGACTTTATCACAGGCAGGTTTTGAAGCCTATTTTACATCATTGCCTCCAGTAAAGACTGATGCAGATCTGTGAAGCTCGGGTTGCAGAGCAGTTGAGCTCCACCAGATTCTGCTGGCTGCAGTTCATGCTGCTCTCTTCTAAATCAATTTTTTTTTCCCAGCATGGTATTCCCTGCTGGGTGAAACTACAGGTTTTTCATGTTATTTGCATTAAAAGAGGATAAAAGCATGGGTTTCAGCTTTGAGGCATATTAACACAAATATTACAACAACCAAAAACTCTTTCAGAGCAGTCAAAATAAAATTATTCCGTATGTTTAACTTAGATATTTATGTAACATAAATGCCTGCATTTCGAATTTTCTTTTAGTTTAAGGTAATATTATATATTACTGAAAAACTCCTTCAAATTACATTTTCTCACTAGTCACTATGCAGCAGTTGACTTGTACAAAACAGTTTGCAAAAAAAAAAAAAGGAAAAGGAAAACACAAATGCCCCTCGGCAAGAGGGTGTGCAGAAGGGCGTGAAAATAATATTGGAGAGGAGATTAGAGTAGTGAGTGGGTGGAAATGGAAACAGAGATGTGGGCAGGGATTATGCAGTTTTCAGGGTGAGAACAAAGAACCTGAATTTGGTGCAGTAAAAGGATGAGAAAACCAAGGATTAATCCTGAAATGGGGTTAACCCGGAATATATCTTTGGTGTCATTTTGTGTCCAGTGCTACAGAGGTGGAGGCAGGAGGAAGTAAGAGGAAGAAATTGTGCATGATAAAATGGTAGCTGCTAAAGTGACAATGGAAGTTGATTAGTGATCCAAGAAAAGTATGTTAATTATGTTGTTAGCAGAAGTCAGAATAAGATGTGGACGGGAAAAGGCAGCAATCAAATATCTTCATTTCTTCTTTTACGTATAGAATAGTCTATACTGTTGTCTTTCCAATAATATCTAATTGACAGAAAAGAGGAGATTAATCAGATAACTATAGACTATTTTTAGACTTCCACCACAGAAGACTTGGAGCATTTGAAAGCTCAAATGTCAGCAGTGTAGAGATAAAGCAAAGCAGATGGGGATAAATCCATCTTTCACAATATAATATCACTCTCAAGATCAAGGTGAGGTGAGGGCATGAGTGCAAAAAATCATCTGCACAAAACTTCTGGCAAAATGAAGGTTAAACATATTGATAGGGGGCATTCAGAACCCTTGAACTCATGATATGGTCCTGTTCAGTCACAGTTATGTTCACATCTTACTAAACATTGAAAGCCCATCTAGACTAACGTGGAGTTACCTTGTAGTAGATTTCATGGAGAAATCCATACTGCTTTTTTCTCTAGGCTAAGAGGTCACCTTAACAACGTTGGGACTGACAGTACAGCTCTGATAATGTTTGCTCTTGTTTTGCTCTCCGGATTGTAAAGTGTCATGTAATTCTGTGTGAAGAATACATTCAAAGGTGAAGACCTTATGAGCTACATACAATTGACCATTGAATTCCCCAGCAGACTTTTTTTATTCTTTTAAAGAATGCCAGCAGAAACTAAAGTTTGTCCTCCCCAAGTAACCCGGTTTGTCTTCATCTCACATGACCTCATTCACAGAGGAAATGCATTCCTGGCACACGGGAATTGTTTACTATAGAACTGTTTTCTCAATGACTGTGGAACTGGAAATTGAATGCTAACATAAACATCATAACACCACTCCAAACTGCAGTTATACATAAAGCAATGCCTAACTAATCTGACCTTCATAAATACCATCACAAAGTGTATAATTTTCAAGAGCAAGCTGACCAATGTCTGTATATACCCTGAGGATGGGGAGGGGAAAAGAATGGATAAAACATGCTCATTACTTCACTAATTAATCTGCAGAAGAAGCTTCAATGCAACAGTGATGTGTTTAGAGAAGGACAGGGAATACAATACAGGTAGATGAAAGCAGGCAAATTGTAAGAGCTGCTGCAGCTGTGGTTTTCTGCTTCCTCAGTTTTGTTAAGTTAAAGCTTTCGGCAGACTTTTACATTTACAATATTGTGGGTTGAGATGTTCGTTATGAGCTAAAGTGTGGCAGCTATAGAACCAAAGTTGTCATTTAAACATGGAAACAAATTTGCGAAGAGGTAGTACTACGAGACAAATGGCTGATAAGGGAAATGTCCTTTCGATCTTGTTAAAAGCTAAATGCTCCACGTGATAAATGCTCCAGTGATTTCCATCCAGCCTGTCCTACTGCATTTAGAAAAAGAAATAGCAATAACTTCCATGACCAAGGAAAGCAGCACTTTTTTAGCATTAATGGTCACAAGAGGTTAGAGCCATGTTAGTAATTCTTCCTAGGAGGCTTCAGGTTTTACAGTAATGACAGTCTAAATAGGTGATTCCTGTCAATGAACTTTCTTGATCCCTTGTCTCTTGAGGAAGAACAGTAAATAGTAACATAAGAGCTGTCTGTCCTTGTTGACTGTATACGACACTTGGGAAAGAGGGATGAAATGTTGGCCCTTTTATGTTGGTGACTGGCATAGTGTGACTAAAATGTATATCACACCCAGTTATCTGCCTGGCTGTGCTTGCCCAGACAAAAGACCAAGCCCCCTCTAGCTGGACAACAACGTGTGTACTGGTCATCATGCTGGGCAGAGATCATAGAATTGTGTCTGTACTGCAGGGCAACACAGCTCCCAGAATGGTACCCAGGTCAGAATACCCTCTTCAGATCTCTGCTGGAGAAATGTCAACCTCATCTTGTGGGTCTTCCTAGAAGGAAATTTCCAGTGCTACTGTACTCAGCATATCATCCAGGAGGTGCTTGCTTGCAGCAGGGATGGATCCCAGGGCTCTCACAGCCACCAGTTACTCCAGGAGCCCTCATCACAATGAACTTGGGCAGGGCTGGTGGTCCAGGGGCTTCTGCATCACTCCCCAGGGTTCTGTGCTCACAGGCAAGTGATGCTTATAGGCATCCAGGGCTCAAGTTGAACTGAGACTGCCTGCTGGGAGCAGAGGAGGTGTTGGAGGCTGATCATGTGGTACAAAAGTAGGTGATATGTACATATATAGCCCAGCCACCAGCCTAGTTCCCCACGGCTTCTACAGCTGTTTCGGGATGGACAGGCTTGGAAACAAAAATGCTGAAAGCACTGTTTAAATCAAAATTTGGTGTTCACTCTGTTCTTCAAGTTATTTAACTGCTCAATGTTTTTGGTATAGTTGTGGGGTTTTTTTTTTAAAAAAGTAAAACAATATCTAAAATTAACAACTTGTAAATTTTGAACCATTATATGTTGTATTTATTTTTACTTTATGCTGACGAAGTAACTGTATTGATATTTTGCATATTGAGCAATAGATCTATTGAAATAAAATTAATGACAACCCAGTAGTAAAAGCAAATCTTTACTGTCTAAAGTGAAGATGGGAGGGATCAAAATGATGTTGAACTTCATTTAGTGTCTGTGTATCTTTTCATTTGGTACACCTATTTATACCAGACTTCACACTGGAACAATTTGCTGTTCACACTTGGACATGAGACTCCTTTAGGTTGCTAAATATTCCTAGGGATGCTGTGGACTGTGGGTTGGAGGAGAAGGCTGAGCAGCCTACCTCTCCTCAGGTGGCATGGAAAATTACTGCTGAAAGTGAGCAG
>NW_008661173.1:4597-14376 GCF_000695815.1 Acanthisitta chloris
GGTCTTTGCATTGAAAGGCTCAGTGTCAAAGCATAGTTAAGTATCTGTAAGAAGTAAATGCAGCCTTTTCACACAGGGACATCCACTTTGTCTCTTGACTTAAGAGAACCCATTCTCAATGTCTTATCACCTCAAAAATTATATTTAACCAGATGATTGCTATGGAAGTTCATGTTACAAGATAGCACAGGTGATATAACAGCAGTTGTCTGACTGGATGAAGCTACAGAGACACAAAGTGTGTGTTCACCTGACCCTGTAATAGTACCCTGAGTGCCTCACTGCCCATCCCACCTTATTTCACTCTTGGGAACCCACTGCTGGGCCACAGTCATTGAACATGTACAGGAAAATGCACTGTATGAGTAGACACGATACACTGGTGAGTCTGAAAATGTAATTCCACCAAAACTGCCTCCCACTTGGGTGTAGTAAGTATGATTTTTTTCCACTACTTATTTTACCTTGAGTGCTTGGTAAGAGGATTCTTTTGTTCCTAACGAAAAGCAATCATTTTTTTCTAATAAGCAGACATGATTTAGTCTTTATTGGAGAAAGCTTAATCCTTGTATTTTGAAGGTCTTCATCCTAAAACTGGTCTGCAGAGCCATTCTTGCAACTAACAGTATTTCAAGATGTAACACTTGACAGCCTTTTCTGGAGTTGCTCTGGTTTTCTGCACCTTCACCCTGCAGCCTTCCACTTCTCAGCGCAGCAGTACAGCCTTTCCTCCTTTGCCAGCAAAATCCATTGCAGCTCCTATCCTGCCTCACAGTCCTACATCTGGTGGTGGCTGCCCCCTTTCCCTGGTGTCCTAAGGCAGAGCTGAACTGCTGAGTGCATAAAGCAAGGATCTGCCAACCAGAGGGATCAGACGGGGGTCAGCAGGGAATCTCTGCTTCAGGGGGATGGAAGAGGAGAAGACGCCACTGCTATGCCTATGAGGAGGGGCACATACCTCCTGCTGGGAAACTGAAAATGAGAGGAAGGGAAGACTTGCAGACCTGAGAAACTGCTGACCCCTTGTTTAACAAACTCGGGTAAGAGTAATGTGAGGATTACCATGGCCCTTGGCCCCTACCTATCTAGAATATCCACAGCTGCTGAAGGGACTGTCTCTAACTGCATATTGTGATACTATGATAGAGAGCCATTCAATACAGAATTTCATCCATGGAGAAATCAGCTCTTTGGTCACTATGCTTTTTTACATTTTCAGATAGTAATTCTAAGTGGAGAATTAAAAAGCTGGGGGAGGAAGCCTTTGCTGGCTGTTTTCAACTACATCTTTTAGGAATTACCATTGAAGACACTGCATTTTTTTGTGGAATGTTTCTATCATGTTTTGTGTTCTCTCAGAGACAGTCTTTGCCTATTATTGTCATTATTACCTTCCTGGATATGTATTTTCATGAATGCTTTGACTTTTTAGGAGATAGGGAACATTTTTGCAGTCAGACTTACAGCAGCTTCTGGCCTATTTCTCTCACTTTACCTGATTTCTGCTCAGCAACTTGGTGATGAAGTTGCTCTCATCCAAGCTGCTACTGTTATTTTTCAAAAGTAGGCATAATTTTGTGCTTTATGTCATGCCTTTGGAAACACATGCCTCTAGGTAATCTTTAAAGATTGACTTTGGTGAGTTTTCTCTGCTTCGGGATTAAGCTACCTGTTATACCACCCAAGTCATTCAGTCAAGCCATATCTATTATGCCACATTCATATGACTCAATCTTATTACAAAAGATTGAATTAATGATTTGCCTGTGGTAGATCTCTGGTTTCTCAAAGAAACTTTGTAGGTGATCTTAGGTAGTTTCTGTGCTTTCAAGGTGCCACATTGTTCTTCAGATCCACTTTCTTCTTTCATCTTCTTTCATTGACAACTCTACATTTCTAGAGCTGCCTGCCCTACCCCACGTTGTTGCATGGGACAGTGTTGTCCTCTCCCATTGCTCTTTGCTTTGTAGCTGCATTATTACAAATACCCAAGGTATTTGTATTACCTCTTACCTCCTCCTCCAGGTTCATGCCATGTTCTCTGTCAAAACAATTCAGACAACTTTGTTTGCTCAATCTTTTAACATGAATGAAGTATGTTTCCAGTTCCAGGTAACACACAGGATATAGACAGCACTGGCAAGAGGCTGGTGTTTATGCCTTGAATGAAATTACACAACATCTGCCCTTGCCATCAGTCCCTCATTATCTTTGGCATGCACTGCAGAGAAGCCACTGCTATGCAATGAAAATTTAGAGGATGTCTTGCACATAGCTCAGTTCTCCCCCTCTAACCCAAGAAGCAGGTGCAAAATAGCTTGCTGAAAACTAGTAATTCAGCCATTTCTCCTCCTTGCATTGCTATCAAACACATCAGAGCTGCTTGTGCTCCTCCAAGTCTGTCTCCATCCTCTAACAGTACAGCCCATTGCCATCTTGCTGTCAGCCCGGGAAAGGACAGTGTGTACAGATGGGCCTGTCGCTTTGAAGGGAAAAAGAGAAATCAGAGACACTCTACTCTGTCAGCTTTTGCTTTGTTGCGTATAAGCTTGCTTTGCTGTAAACACTGGAGAAATATCAGAACAGAAGGAGCTTTGAAATAGGATTTTAAAAGAAATCAGTGCCTTATCTTCCATTTGAGAAAGAAAAAACATGGTGTGAAGGACAGAGGGTAAGTCGGAGAAAAAAAGAAAGAAATCAAAATTAGAGAGCACAGCGAAAAAAGAGAGTATTAGTCAAAAGCAACAGGAAAGAGGCAGGCATAAATTGCCAATTAACATTCACATCAAAGGAATATTCGCATCAAAACCTTTTTCTTCTTCTGAGAAGCATCGTGCGTTTCCAGTACCCACTGCAGTGAAGGGAGCATGCTTTACACATAAGAAGGCCCAAGAGAATAAGGCAAATAGCCTCAAAGCTTGTGGAAACCACTTTACACAGCTGACAACTAGGACAAAACCCTATGGGAGCTCAGAGCATCAGCATCGCTGCCCTTGTTCACCAGTCAATTTCTGCCCTGTGCCAGCTACAGGAGATCTGAAGCACAGACCCTGCACATGTCTCTGTAGATCCATTTACCCCATGTAGAGCCTCAGACTGCCCAGTAAGAACACCATCACCATGCCCCACCACCCCTAAAATCCCCACAAATACTCCAGCACATTTGTTCTCAGCTAGACTGAGCACATCTAAACCTGGAACCAGCACCTTGCAGTGCTAGTAAGTGCTGGATGAAAGCAACTTTGCAGTGCCTACCTGTTGTGCATTTGGTGTGTCATCACACAGGTACCCACATGTTTTTGAGGTGTTTGTCACCAGTGTCCGTGTGTATGGGTGTGCACGTGTATCACAGCCCTCTGTGGGAGTTTGGGCTATGGCAGTATCTATTTATACAGGAACCCTTTCTCTCTTGAAGCTGAAGGGTGAAGGGACAGTGAAGATGAAGGGTGGACATAAGGTTTTGGGCTCTGTCAGCAGGCCCTGTGGCTCTCATGGAAACTATTGCTATGTTGCAACTACCCCAGGTTTACTGTTAGGCAGGCACAGCACCTGCATGTTTCCATACTGGCAGTGGACATGTGCATCATGGGCATGAGGTTTTTGCACTGGTGAAAGCAAACAAACAAAAAAACATTTTTAAATTATAGAGACAGAACGAGGCTGGACACAAACACACAAGTCTGCATCAAAACAAACGCAGGTGTAAAGATTAAAACAATAGTGACTTCTTTGCTGCTCAGTTGTGTATACAGCAATTAACAGCTGTGATTAATTCATTAAAACATCATTAAAACTCCAAGTGAGCTTATGTTTAATCAGGCAAAAACATGAGCATTTTAATTGGCATTTCAAATAGTACATTTGAAAACAGTAGTCACCTACTTTTCTATATTTTGTAAAATCTTACCTAAAAAATAAATAAATAAAAAAAGTCTTAACAGATCAGAGCCTCCTGGCTACAACCCATGCTTCACCATTCAAGGAGGGGAGGAAGGAGAAATGCTCATTCGAATTCTTATAGTTCTAATTTTCATTTTTTCCTAGCTTTCTATTGGGCAAATGACTCTACCAGAGCCCAAGTCACACCTGTAAATAACAGTCCTCATTTGCCATTATATTTGCTTTATGAGATGGTGATACTTATAGCAACTTTCTCAGTCCCTCACCTAGCTGACTTGTTATTGCTGGGACAAGGACAGAGAAGTAGCAGAAGGCAACTGCTGCAGCCAAGATTTTTGTAACAAGTTACCTGTGGACGGTCATTGTCCAACAACAGAGTGAGTCAGAGGAAATTACTGTTTATAGTTTACAGAACACATGTGACACTGAGCATGTTTGAAAGCAAAGTTCCGGCCTTGAATAGCTTGGATTTAAATGAGTTGAGGCAGCAGAGGAGGAGGCACGGGAAGCAAAAGCAAGTCTTGCCAATTCATGGCACAATGCCTGATAATAGGTCACCAAGCAGGAAAGAAAACCCTGGCTTCATTATCAACATCAGGTGTCAGTGACTTATTTCCTGAAGATGTCTCAAAACACAACCAAAGCCTATTTAGAGGGGAACCTGGCTCCTGCTATGATGCAGATAGGACATTGTATTGTTTTTTCATGACTAATGGTTGAGAAATTCAAATAAACGAGCTCAAAAATGTCAAGTATTTCTGCAAAAAACCCACAGATTGTACATGTGGCAGGTACTATGCACAGGTGGCACAAACAGATGGACTCCAGTGTCCCCAACCACTGAGTTGATGTGATGAAGAGAAGTAGTATCCTTGAGCATTTATGCATCAAGTTGCAGCCTCTTAGGTAGGGTAGAGGATGCAGAGGCGAGTAAACAGAAAACGGCACAAAACAGTGACCTAGTCAAAAAGCTGCCATCAGAAGGGTGTGTGTGTATGTAGAGGTAGGGAGGGAGAGGAAGAATTGTAATTAGGTCACAGGGACCAAAAGATAAAAACAGGACAATCTTATCTAATACCTGGGCTGTCACCACACAAATGCCAGGACAGAGGATGAACAATTAAAGAGTTTTTACACAGCTAATTATGATGACAGAGGATTTGTGGAATAAATCACTAGATTAAAATGTTAATAAAAAGCTAAAGAAAAATTGAAGGGGTAAGCACTGGAGCTATGCCACAAAAGCTGCCTGCTCAAGAATAAAAGGAACAATGTCTAGATAAGAATTAATTATCTGTTCGAATAGCAGCGTGGTAGGAAACAAACAGTCCACCGAGGTCTTGCAATAGTTTACGTAATTTAGGGGAATGGCTTTAAGTCAACCATGATTACTAGGATGAATCTGGTTAAGACCAGAAACATGTATGGAAGCCAATCATGAAACAAGCTCGTCATTCTGGACGAAGGAAAAGAGTAAACAGCAAAATGAAGAAGTTCCTGTAGATTTCAGTGAATTCAGAACTATTTAAAAGGTTCCTGTCAAGGAAATCCTCAGAAATAACAATAAAAATCTGAATATTCTTATTAAGAAGACTAAATAAATACAAAAAGTAGATTAAAACACCTGACCAGAGAACATTCAGCAGCTGCTTTGCTTCAGTTGACAAAAAGAGTAAACTCTGACAGACAGGAGCATGAACAAAAGCAGAATCAAGAGTATCCCCCTCAGCTACATGTATTCCACTCCACTAACTAAAACAAAAACATGTAAATGTATTTGAAGACCAGCAGATCTGAAAAACAAAACTAAATGAAAAACTTAAAGAGATTTATGAAAATATACGTTTTCATTATACTAGACAATGACAAAACAAAGCCAACAGGTAAATCAGGGAAGAAAGATGACTCTACAATTTGAGGTCAGTCAGACAATGTGTGAATAAAATATAAGTTAATTTACTGAGCTTTTCTAACCTTATTAATATATCCATCAAGATGTGTACCACAAGTGACAGGAAATCCAAAATTTAATGTCAGTGTGAAAAGACCATCTGTGAAGAACACAAGAAGCACATATACAAGTGATATACAAGTAATTGAAAAATTATCTCTCCCATGGGGAGGCAAATGACATTTTTTCATATTGCAGTCAGAGGAAGCAGCAACACCACAAGTTATGAAAAAAATCTGTAAGCTAACAAGCTTACAGACCTCATTAAAAATCTACAACTAATTTGTCCAGTATTTACAGAGGTTTTGATTGCACAAAGCAACATAACCTTTCAAAACTTCTTTCATTTATATTTTCAATTCATACAGAGAAGTAAAAAGTGATTTTGCATCCCCCTCCCTCCCACTTGGCTATCATCTATTATGGGATAACTTAGCTAAGAAGCTCTGTGACATATATTATTGTCATTTTACAAAGACAGCAAGCCAAAAGTTGTCCTTGCAGCTGCAGCTCTAAGCAGCAAAGTTTATTTGGAATATATTTCTAAAAACAACTTTCAACATCAAACATTAAAGGTTCTGTTACAGATGTCATCCCACAAACGAGCAAGCAGCAAGATGTAAATTTAAAACATACAGTATACTTTTCTTTTACATTAAAGATAAGAGATTACACAATTAAGCTTATGGAAACCCATGGGACAAACCACAAAAATAAAGAGAACGTTCCTGAGAATTTTAAGATTGCAGGAAGGACTCTCATTGTAAAAAAGGTCAGATACTACTTCAGATAGTAGCCTCAAACCTCTAAGTGAGAGCCCTGCCAGTATGTGGCTCACTTCTAAAGTGTTCACAAGAGAAAACTAGGTAAAAAAGCAATGTTGTCGCAATGAGGATTAACTTTACATAGTTGCCTGCAGCTACACTGGAATTCCTGCCCTCACCCACTCCCTCTCCTGCCATCCCCATGAAGGTCGACAGAAAAACTCGCAGCCCACTGATTCACATTTACACGTTCTGATATAAAACAAAGGTAAAGCTGTGTGTAACTGAAGGATTTTGGAAAGAATGTTTCATCATGTTAGTAAACAAAAGCTCAGCACCTTGCAGATAAAGAACTTTTAACTAAATATTTTGTTTAGCTATTAAAAGTTGAAACATAAGTCTAAAAGAGAATAAAGCAGTAAAAACTTGAATGTAATATTGAAGAGATACTCAAAGAACATAGCTGATGTTGTTCTATAACATTTTACTTCATTTAAGTACAGAAAAAGTCACCCATCCTATGATTTATAAAGTACACAAAATATGTACATAAAAGAAACCAAACCCCATCAAAAGATGATCATATATGTGCATATGTATATATAACATACACACCTAAAATGTGCAAATTTCTTTTAATGCAAGTCAAACAAAGCATATGCAGGATAGAGTTGTACAATGATAATGGAAGATATTGTACCCTAATGATGTTTCATATCTACAGCCAGTGCAAACTTACAAGGCACAAACCCAATGCTGATGCTGTAGTGTTGTAAGCTACATTCAGGCACAGCTCCATTTGCAGTTCTTCAGGAAAAGAGCAATGGAAGTGCTACTTCTATCCTAAACTGCAGGCCTTCTCTCAAAGTTTAAGCACTAAATTGACGTAACCTATATGCAACAGTTAGCAGTGGGGGTAATTCATCACTGGAAAGTCTGTGGCTACAACATCTGTTACACTATCTTTGCCTGTCAAAGTATGCTACTTCCCAAAATACCTCCCAAAGACTACATATACCTTGCCAGCCTCAACATGTGGGATCTTACAGGATATTACTAATGCTTTTTTTTTTTTCCTAACTTTAGTCAAATTCCTGCAGAAAGTTAAACAAGATTTTAAAAAGCAACAAATAAACCAAATCCAAACAACCTCCCAAGGACAGCCAGCAAAACACCTTCTGGGTTACTTGCATTTAACAAACTCCTGTTAAATTGCATAGTGACAGTGTGTATCAGCTAGTAAAAAGTTAAAAACAAAAGCTTACTGTTTAAGGCAAAATTTTAACACAGCACAGCAGAAAAAGCCAAATACCAGGTCCATCAGTATTTAGTCAAAGTACTGGCCCATGTAGTCTTATCCTCACAGTGTTTTCTTTCTCAATTCAATAGCAAACCCACACTTGCAGCATGCTTGACTAGCAAATTTTGTTGCATTTTCCTAAATGAATGAGAGCAATTAATATCTATGCTGATTGACTGATACTGAAAACACCTGACAAGTATGTTCTCTTCCACCTCTCAAAAAAGGGTTTTTTCAGCCTACTGTGAGTTTAAAACTCACTTGTATCCAGGTCTAAAGTACTACCCAAAATGGAACTAAGAATTTAAAGCTTTCTAGGATTTATTAAATGTTACCACATCACTTTGCTGTGTCACCCCAAAATTGAATTTTCATATTATTTTTCAATAAAAGACATTTGATAGACATCTGAGGAAAACAATACGTTACAAAAGCTTAAGGGTCTTTGCGAAGGTATCTTCTATTCCTTCTGCAAAGTAAGAAAGGAGTGATTTTATTGGCATCTATTTGAAGTGCCATCAATAAAAGACACAAGAATACTTTAAAAAGAAAAAAAGAGTTCTAATCCTCCACACGTATCTTTGGTTTAGCCTTCCTGACCAAAGTCTTCCGTAAACTTCTTCAACTTTTCCAGGTCCTGTTCGTTAACTGTTGGTTTTGTGCTAGCTAGTGAGCTGAGCATATCGGCCTGTCAGGGAAAAAAAGTAGAAAATAAATGTTTACTGAAACAAGTACAGCACCACTGCTAACAATCTTGCTGCCAACACAAATGTGTATTAAAAAGCCCATTAAAAGCTCCTATTTACACAAAACTTTAAGTAAGCCTTAAGACTCCTGCACAGAGGCAGCATTTTAACCCTATGAAACAGGCAAAAGTCAGTGAGTTTTCTAACAACAAAACCACAGCCTCAGATTTACGTGTAAGCCACTCATCCATTCAAGTTTTATTCATCACATTTTACTGAAAAGAACTGAACTTCCTTTTTGCTTTTTCTTTTTTTTTTGTCAGTTCCTATTTTCAACCTGTGTTTAACTACAACAGATTAGAGTGGAAAATAATCAGATATTTCCATGTACTCTTCACAGTCCAGCTTTTTAGAACAGTAGTTTGTGATTCATCTCTAGCAATGTTTTACTGCTCAGGACTGGTAATTTCTGCCTCTTCAATTCTGTCAATTTCCTAGATAAATATTTAGATACTAGAAAACAGAGTTCAGAAAACACATAGGTCTATGAAGCTGAAAGAAGCAGTTAAAACAACCAATAAATAAAAAGCGGCAAGAAAACTAATCAAGTCCTAGCCAAAGGAAACTGAAAAAAGCAGATGCCCAACACCTCATATAAAATCATGAGTCAATCCAAAAATTAGTATGATGATTTTCTACACTCTGTCTCATGAGACCAGAGGTACCCTGCTTAGAAGGAATTAAAGCCTGACCTTTTACAGAACAAGAACTGATTTTGGACCCTGAAACAACCACCTGTAGTGCATCAGAGCACAGGTACCATTAGGAGCACACGAGGAACTGTTATTTTACACTTTAGGAAAGACTGATTAAAAATCTACTTAGGCCATGTAGACTGAAGTTTTAGGGCAGGCCTGCACCTGCATACATCCTGTTGTGCCTCCTCAGCATTCAAAAATGCACTTTTTTCTGAAATAGAGTGATGATCGTATTTACAAAGCAGAGCCCACTGTTTGAGAGGTTTGTGATGCCAGTGAAATACACACATTTGTTTCATTCATTACAGGACTGCCTGCACACAGGAACTGACAAATCAGCATGGATTTGTTATTAAGTCCTACCCCCAAACATTGCACTTAAATTCAGAATCTTCTTTTGCTGCTCTTGGGGAAAAATAC
>NW_008661173.1:14401-31841 GCF_000695815.1 Acanthisitta chloris
GCAGTGAACCAAAATTGAAATTTGTCTTAAAATGGTAGATCTTATTCCCCAGACCAAAGCAAGTATTTTAATGTGCACAAAGGAAACAGCTGAAAGAGCTGTATCACCTGCAATGAAGCTTAACTAAAACTAGCATTGCATCCCCAATCTTTTTACATCTTATTTTTTATGGTTGTATTTATTTCATGGACAATATTTACCTGCAGCTCATCACTTTCCAATTTACAATGAGTGTAATTTTCCAAGTATTAATGCTATAGAGTGATAGGAAGAAAGTATATCATGGTGCAGGGACCCCAAAGGTTTTAAATGAATAAAAAGACAAATGAAAGAACAGTGGAAGAGCCAGATGCTGTCTGTGGATGAAAGGACAGCAGCTGCATGCCAGCAACAAGAAGAATAAGAAATGCTTATCGTGGACAGAGAGTTGGCTTTTTCAAAGCATGGCATACTGTAGTGCTGCATTTTGAGAATTCAAATGTTATCTGGCACTCCCAGCATTTCTGAAAACAAACAACTCATCCAATTGTCTTAAAAAAGACTCTTGAAAGACTTTTCAGCGTCCTGCAAAGCAAGAAGTAAATGCTACAAAGAATACCTACCATGGAAACTTTAGGCTCCAGTAATTTATCACCAGGGACATCCATCCATGTCATTTCTATGGCTTCAGGATCACCTGGAGAGCAAGGGGTGAACAAATCTACCATCACATTTGGATTAGACACTGATGGTCCTTTTACCTAAAAATAAGAAAACACTCAGTTTATAGGAGTTGTAATTTAAAAGACAAAAACCAGAAGCTGAACAGTACCCTAGAGCAAAAACATTCCTCGATTTTATGCAGATGCCCTAACCACTGGGAAGACATGTCCTGTGAAAGAGAATTTGTGTATGTGTACTGGCATCATTCACTTTGAAAACATGCAGCTGTAGCCAGATACTTAAACTCACATCAGGTCAAATCCCAGAAGCCACTTCCTCTTAAGGCTGAGGATTCCTGTGGAAAACTAACATGCCAGAAAATCTAATTGGAGAAGACCACACTTCCTGGTCTCTGGTCACTCTGGGAGTTCATTCATCACTGGTTAACAGCTTTGCAAAAACTTGTCAGCAGTTCTCCTTGAGCGCCCCTCAAGTCCGGAAGCCGTGAGCGCTTTTCCCTCTGACATCCCTGGTTCCCAAGCTCCCTGCACCTCTTCCACCACCACCTGAGCGGCGCTCCATAGAACACGGCACCATCTAGCGGGAGAACACAAACCATTCTTTTTTCCCCAGGCACACGGGCAGACCCAGTGAAGCTGCAGCAGGTGTCTGTTCCCTCTCTGCAACACAGTTCTGTTTCCACGCCAATGTCACCTGAAGCACCACACATCCACAGGAACTCAAAACACATGCCAAGATTGAAGGACAACACACTAACTGGCCATTTTTAGCAGAGAGAACTGGATTTGCTATTCCAAACTGCATTTAGAGTATGATGCTGGAGAGCAGATTATAATATTCCAAACGCACTCTGACAAACCTGTATTATCACACAGAGCAAGGAATGGTGTGCAATTAATTAGTAACAGCTGAGGAAAGCACTGCTGAACTGAGGCAAGTCATCTGTTACGATGCAAATAATAAAGCTAAGATTTTGCTTATAAAAATAGGAAATCACACCCAATTAAAGCATTAACCACACAAGTGGAGTGAACTCGGCTTATGTCAGAGCCCTCCAAGCACTGCCGCTGTGGGGTTTTTCCCTTCCCCCCCTTTTTTTTTTTTTGAGCAAAAAAAGGTGAGAGGTAAGAATTCCTGTTTGGTTGCTCCACAAACTGTGACAACTGAGGTTATTTCACTGGTCTGTGCCAATCTGAAACATGCCTCACATTGTTCCAAATTTGAACAAAATGCTGAAAGGTAACAGCCCTTTAGCCAGAAATGTCATTGTCATTTAAAGTCAACAATAGATAAACACTTCAGACATCACTGCCCAAGGGAAGGAAGCATCTAGAAAACCCTTGATATATCAAAAATAGCTGTTTGTTTTTCAACAAATACAGCTTACATCATAGTGTAACTGCGAGTTGTCCCCAGAAGAAAAACTTATTGTCCTCTTATGTTTTGGTCCATACTGGATTTAAGTGCATCTTTCCCTTCAAATCTTAAACTGAACATGTCCATTGGAAGAAACGACACAGAAAAAAAAAGAGCTTATCTTCAAAATAAATGTAGCTGTTCAGTTCAGGACCATTAACCCTTTTATGTCAGGCTGAGTTACTGATAAAAAACCTGTAATTGTAACTGAGATGACAAAGAACTGCTGCTAACACAAGATACATGGTACATATTTCCAGAGCTTAGGACCTAAAATTTTTCCTACCACAACTGCCCTTTTAAGGAGCGACAAATTAAAGCTTCCCTTTACCGCAGCAAACACCTCTGCAGAATATCCTGACCCACCTTCACCCAAGATACATTCATTTCAGTAAAATCAAAGGCTGCACTGAAAATGTAAACAAAAAATACTTTTAGTCTGGACCTACTCTAAAAAATACTACACAAGAAAATATCTAACCCTTAAAATTCTCTATGATTTAACTGATACACATGTTGTATGTACTTCAACCTTTGTTTATAACCATTGATACTGGCATACTTTTTTTCCATTTCAGAGCTTAATAATTTACAGAGAACAATTAATTTGATTGAGCAAGGCCCACCCATATGTGCAAATTCTCCAGGAGAAAGACATTTCCAGATTCAATGGATTTAGACTGGTGCCAAAGAACTCCAATTGGTTCTTTGTCAGATAAAGTTTCTGAGACCCAAATACTGTGAAGAAATGTTTCTTACGTCAGCACATAGCATGTAGAGGTAACTGGAAGACAAGCCAAGCAATATAGTTTGTATAGGCTCTTTAGTGTGCACCTAAGTAAGCGTAAGCTAGTTTTCACATTACAGCAGTGTCCATAGGATGCTGCCTGCTGCCCAAACAGTGAAACACAGACCTTGCTCAGTCATCTTTCATCTTTACTACTGTCACAAGTAACACTGATGCAATGTTTTTACCAGAACTTCACAAGAACCTTCATTTTTCAGTTTGAAAAATATGCCAAGTAAACAGAATGTGCATAATTATGATCCATCTGTTCCCATGTGGATGAGGGACAGATTTATTTAACTTTTTCTTCTAGCACGTTAAGAGCCACTTAACTTGAAATAGAAAAAGAGCACCCCTGTAACATTCCCATTTAAGTCAAACTGCAAACTGAATATTTTTAACACTCTCTAGAGACATGAGGAGTCAGAGCATGAATATCCAGCAACTAGCTCGACCACACTTATGGCAAGACTGGGGGAGGATATGGGGGGAGAAGGAATGACCGCAGTCAATATAAGGGACATACATAAGCATGCAGTGTTACCCGAAACCAAATTCAGTTCATCTGCAAGGAATCTGCAAAGGAAGGCAATTCTCAGACATGCAGTAACCTGAAAATCTTTTGATTCTTACTTACTTTTTTAAAGTGTGTAGCTGATTGCACTTTCCTAACAGGCTGCATCAGTGCGTCACGCACAATGATGCTTATATCCGCACCAGAGTAGCCATCAGTTTTCTTCCCAAGCTCTCGATAATCTGATTCTTGTAGGACATTTGGAGTTGACCCGAGGTGAAGTTTGAACATGGCAGCCCTGGCATGGTCTTCAGGCAAAGGAATATAAATACGCTTCTCGAACCTGGTTTCAAAAAAGAAAAAACCCAGAGTGTTCCACAGATGCTCATGCAGGTGCACAGTGGAAAGAGGCTCATGCAAATAAGTCTATAGTTTGCTCCTAACAGTATTAGAAAGAAGCAGTTTCAGTGTGATAAACCTTTAAAAAAATAATCAAAAGCTAAGGCAAATATTCAATGCCCTGTTCTCATAAATAATACGTTAGCATAAGCTAACAGCCAGAATATAGAACTACTTCCTTTTCATTACAAAATTCTTCTCCTCGGACTGAAGTTTTCCCAAACACTCTCCAGTTGAGTTTGAGTCTTAAAGGAAAAACTGAGAGGAAGAAGTCTTTAAGTGTTGAAGTATATTGGAACAGTTTTCACATTCAATAAAAGAACTGCCTGGTAACAAGTTGATGCCACAACTTTCTACAGTCTCCAACTAAATTAATGAAAACCTCATAGTTGGAAGCAAATTTGAAGTCATATTCTCAATACAGTTGTCAGAAGGAAATATTGGTAACTGCAGTTCCTCCTTTGAAGCAGCAGCTGTTCTCAGAGTGGGGATTAGAATCATTACCTCCCACCAACAAAATTAAGAGTGACTCCAAATTCCACAGAACACAATCTGATATACATGACAAAGTGGCCCAAATCAATGCAAAATTAATTTAATTACAGTCATTGTTGTACAAGTTCCTTTAAGTCTTGTCATCAAGGACTAGAAAACTACTCTTTCACACGGCAAGGAATAATAGAATGGTTTGAGTTCGAAGAGACCTTTAAAGTTCATCTAGTCCAACACTCCTGCCACAGGCAGGGACACCTTCCACTAGACAATGTTGCTCAAAGCCCCATCCAGCTTGGCCTTGAACAGCTCCAATGATGGCACATTCACAACTTCTCAGGGCAACCTGTGCCAGTGCCTCACTGCCTTCAGAGTAAAAACTTTCTTCCTTATGTCTGATCTAAACCTACCCTCTTTCAGTTTTAATCACTGTCCCTTGTCCTACCACTAGAGGCCTTGGAGAAAAACAGGAAACATCTCTCTTTCTAATAAGCTCCTTTTATATATTGAATGGCCACAATAAGGTCTCCCCAGAGCCTTTTCTTCTCCAGGCTGAACAGCCCCAACTCTTTCAGTCTATCTTCATAGGAAAGGTGTTCTGATCATTTTCATGACCCACTTTATCAGGTCCATGTCTGTCCTGTACTGTGTACCCCAGAGCTGGAATTTCAAGAATGATTTGAAATTTTAAGCAACATGTTCACCTCTAAATCTGTCTCGTTCAACACCATAGTCATACAGGTTGGAAGTGATCTCTGGAGGTCACCTGTTCCAACTCCAAACCAAAACATGGCCAGATTGAATTAAGTATATAAATAAAAGTCAGTGTCAGTTACAAAAGTAATGTATCTGTTAATGTGTCTATCAATAAAAGCAATGTGTCTACAAACTATCCAATATTCAAGCTGTGCCCTCAGCACAACATAGTCACATTTGTCACACAGTTGTATTGACCTCTGCTTGCTTTGCAGCTCAAAGAAAGATCCAGCTAATCAGAGGTATGGAAGTCCTTTATCTACAAAACAGCAGTTAAAACATGCACTGGAATTCACAAGTTATGCCTGACCAATAGAAACACATGGTGTTTTTGTGTAAGATTACATTTCCATGAAAGAACTCCAGCTGCTCGACAGTTTGTTAATAGCTGAAAAGGAAAGCTCTACCCACCCTTGCCTTCTGAGGTGTGTATTTTTGTAGCTTGTCTTCCAAGCGCACCAGAAAACCAGCAAACAAGAAGAAACCTATGTTTCTTCAAGCATAATAATCAAACTACAGGGCCAACATAACAGTGAACAACCTACCTCTCTAAAGGGGCAAGTGGCTATTAGTTTGGCTCAGTCCATCTCATGGAATTGAGCCACAGAACATTAGCCATGTCTGAAAATGTGAGCTGGACTACCACCTCAAGCAGTGTCAGACTGAACCCTCACACCAATTATGAATGTCACACCATGAAAAAAATGCCATCATACCTTCTCCTGATAGCAGAGTCCAAAACCCAGGGTATGTTTGTTGCTCCTAAGACCAAGATTCCGTCATTGTCAATACCAACCCCTATATCAGGGTAGAAATGATTTCACTGTTTAGATGATAAACAGAAACTGTTTTAAGAAGTCATCAAAATTTAACAGGGTAGAACTGCAGATATTCTTAGCGTTCTCATGCAAGCTACACTTAAAACACATATCTTAATTCCTCTGTCTGATACTGAAAATCAAATAAACGTACCTTGCATCTGTACTAGAAATTCTGTTTTTATCCGTCTAGCAGCCTCACTTTCATTTTCACTTCTTGACCCACAGAGGGAATCTATCTCATCAATGAAGATAATTGAAGGTTTGTTTTCTCTGGCAAGCTGGAACAAGTTTTTCACTAATCTTAAAGAAGGAAACAGCTTCAGTTATCTCAGTAACTACACCAGTAAAAACACAACTTCAGATTTTGATAGTCACTTCCTTTAGAGAAAGCAAGAAAAAAGGTATTAAAATACAGCTACTCAAAGACACAACATTCTTCCAGCTCCAAGACTCAGCATTATACTAAGAGAGCCCAGCATAAGGGAGGTGAAAAAATGTAGAGTGCTCCACACATAGTTTTGCAATAGAAAGCCCTTTTTCAGTTCATATGTCTACAAGACAGCCTGAACTATACAAACTCACCGCTCTATGAACATGGCTCTCTCTTCTTAAGTATTTGTAACTTAATAAAATTAGTTCTAGACATTTTGTAAGAAGTAACATACTTCTACTGTATACAACTTTACTACATATTTTTTATATGACAAGAAACATTGGTTTGCAAAAGAAAACCCCAAACCAAAACCCAAAACACACCTAGACATATCTCAGTAACACATTTTACTGAGTTAAAAAATAAAATACACAGGAACATGCTGGGAAGTCCTTCACATGACAGCACTAAATCTCAGGTGAAGTCAAACACAAAATCTAATGCCAAGCTAGGCTCCGGTTCTGTGTTCTTTTTGCAGCAGAAAAAAAGAAGCTTAAGGTTTTCAGCTTTTAGGGACAAAGCTCAGTTCAAACACTTTATCTAATTGCCTTTCTTCCTCATTCTACCAACTTTAAATAGTGTTGCTTAGTTGTCCCAAACTTCAAGGCATGGTTCTGACAAGTATTCTGATCATTATATAAAAGTCTTCTGTATAAGCCTGAAGCTTTTTATTAATTCAGGAAATCATTATTGGAAGCCTAGATGGACAAATTCCTGCACTTCTAGACTGCAGCCAGCATGTCACTTCAGGCTTCTTGGTCTTCTTCACAAATCATGCAGCAACAAAGAAAGAGTTAGCATGGGGACACGTGAAATTCTCTTTCATGGCTGCTCCTCCAGACTACCTCTGCAAGTCTCTTACGTCTTTCGGATTTTGTTTGCAATTGGGATGAAGAAAAAACACCTCCATACAAAGAAATGCCACATAGCTGCTGGAATGGATTAGTAGGGAGGGCCAAGAAGCAAAGTAGACCAGCACTTCAGACTGATGTGGTCTGCAGTCACAGCTGAATTCAGAAGGGGAATGAGATCCATGGTGCTCCCACAACCTTTCTGAGCTAGTTTTAAAACTAACTTGGACACTGAAGAGAGGTCCACCTCCAGCTTCACAAAATGCAGCACATGAGGGTATCTTTACATGGCAATGCAGCATGAAGCATAGAAACACCTCAAGTTTGTTTTTAAAAAGACAAGACCATTCCCTCAAATTCAATTTCTTTACAGCAACTTGTTCTAGTTCTACATTAATTTCTTCTTGACAATGTTTTCCTGGACCTCTGGCAACTCCAACTTACTTTTCACTTTCACCTAACCACTTTGAGACAAGGTCAGACGAAGACACTGAGAAGAAGGTAGAGTTGTTTGCTTCTGTCGCCACAGCCTTTGCTAAGTAAGACTTTCCTGTTCCCGGTGGTCCAAACAGGAGAATCCCTCTCCAGGGTGTTCTCTTGCCTGCAAGAGAGAAACTAATAGTCTTCAAAGTACTGTAGAAAGACTGAACCTATGTTCTGATTATGTCCCTCTAATTTACTTGAAGGTTTTCTACCCATGGAACTTCTGTCACATGGATCATGATCTCTTTGTTAAGAGCTCAACTTGAGTCTCTGATACATTGACATGACACACTTCAGACCTTAGTGTCAGTCTTAACAGGCCAATAGTAAATAAATGCTGTAATTCTGACCTGTGAAGAGGTGTGGAAATTTAATGGGCAAGATGACTGCTTCTTTAAGTGCTTCTTTGGCACCTTCGAGGCCAGCAACATCGCTCCATTTGACATTTGGTCGCTCCATAACAATTGCTCCTATAAGGAAAGATCATCTAAGTTAGTGATGCTAGTATCCTTTCACAACTTCAATAAATTTCATTTTGGGAAACAAAAAAAAAAAATCTATGCCCATGTCCATACTGAATAAAACCAAGGCATTTCTAAGTAGATATAAATACTGAATTCTGTTTGTCAGAAGGATCTTATTTCTACAGAAATCTGTCACATTGTTTTACCACAATAAACCATGGAGAACCAGAATACTCACGAGTTAGTAGAAGTCCTGCAATGATCAAAGCTAGGCCATCACTGAGCAGCAAATGTGCATTTAGTCATCACAGAGGAGTACCTTCTCCTCACTTAATTACCATTGTATTTCCACAAAAATTTGAGACTTCATTTTAAACTAGGGAAGCAATGTAGCTTGGATTTAGCTCAGGATTGATAAGATTGTCCAGCAGATGAAGTAACTTGCTGGGTATCTCCAGATGTGCAGCAAACAATTGGATCATCTAATGGTAAAGAGGTTTGAGAGCTAGGGCTGAAAGCATCAGAAAGGTTATAAGGAGCCTGCTTAGCTGCACAAGTATCTTCATAGTTAAGGCACATTCTCTCAAAGTTTAGCACCAAGTCTCATCTTCTCCAATCAATTAGTTTGGCCAACTGAGCTGTAATTTAGCCTTCTCTTCTGACTTCAGATTGGTTAGTCTGACATGCTAAAAAGTATTTTGTTTTTACTACTTCTAGAAGGGAAAACTTAGACCTCAGCTAGTAATTGAATATTAGATCTTGTAATCCTAGCCAAGGCAAATCCAAAGGCTATGAGAAATTTTCACAAATGACCAAATGCCAACTAACCCAATGCTTATCTAAGCACTAAAACACACTGAAATTTTCAGTTGCCTTATTTCTCTACTAGGGGTTTTCTGTAATTTTACGACTGGCTTTCACCAGGTATTTTCTCTACACTCTCACCTTATGCCTTCAGAGCATTACTGTGAAGTAATTTAAGGCTTTTTTTCTTCTGCAAGACCAAAAATTTACTGTTACTCACTGACTAATGAATAAAGCAAATAACACCTGAGCTAAGAGAAAGAGCTAAGTATTAGCTCTCTTTTGAGATTTTTTCTTTTGCTTCATTCCTTTTCTATCAGATTGATACAATTTCTGTTAACAACTGCAATTATTAACAATTTGGAATTTAGAGTCCAAAACCAACATCACATTGATAAAGATGTAAAAATGCTAGAGAAAGCGAATTGTGAACTGTCTTAGCTTGCAATCTATATACTGAAAATAATTCAATCACCCACTTCAATGCATTCAGTTCTTTTGCTAGGTTTAGTACATCTCAGTTTTCCTTAAAGTAAACAAAACTATGGGCTCCATCACTAAAACAATTAGCAGCACAGGTAACAGTTCAGATAGGAACAGGAGATTATTTCAAAGTAGAAATATCAGTTATCTGCACCAGACATACCACAGTAACTGACATCACTGCACAGTAAGAGATTACCTGTACCAGGACAGAAATAGAACTGGAATTGTAGGCTTCCTAATTTTGTAGGTGTAAATTAATAGCTGAAAGATTAACCAATAGAATACAAAAGGCCTTTAAACTTTTAAACAAGAGTACATGACAACAGACTCCCAACTACTATCTAGTCTAACTGATACTGGTCACTTCTTCCACTGTAAGTCAAGTTGCTATCATAATTAAAATCCTGATAAATACCCACAGATATGGGAAAGTTCCATAAGGCAAAGTCAGACAGGAGTAACAAGGCACAAAATTTCTGTGGCTGTTGTGGAAAGCAAAATGAAAATGATGCAGTCTGAAGACTGACCAGAGCTTGTGTTATCTGAGTGACAAACTCCTGTGTAAAGTTTAAGGGTATCAAGGATCTCACACCTCAGAGTTTCAAGTATAAGGAAGAAGGCTGTTATTTTATAGAAAGTATCAAAGAAGTTCTGGGTGCAAGAAACTATTTCTTGAAGTAATAAATGAAAATCAGATTCATATGGGAAGAAAAAGTCTTTCTAGTGAGACAGGATAGGAGTCCCATGTCCATCAATTTTCTGCCATTTTTAAAAAAATAGGAAACTGTCCCATGTAACTGCACACAGGATTAAATTAATGTGCAGAGAAGCAGAGAAAAGTATGGCACAGTTTCCAAATGGGATACAATAGCTCCTGAAATTACATAGGCAGAGAGACCTAGTAAATGCATTTGATCTTTGTTACTCTGAAAAACTGGAGAACAATGAGGTTTCTTCATATCACAGAATCATGGAATCAACTGGGTTGGAAGAGACCTCAAAGATCATCGAGTCCAACCCTACTGCCATTACTAGACCATGGCACTAAGTGCCACATCCAGTCTCATCCTGAAAACCTCCAGGGATGGTGAATCCACCACCTCCCTGGGTAGCCCATTCCAATGCCATAAGCACCTTCTGGCAGGGAAGTTCTGAACAGTTCTTCACCATTAAAAGGTAATAAATACCAAGAAAAGCCTCTTTAATACTATGCACAAAACTACTGGTAGCTGCTATACATTGCATCACTGACTGTGTTCTGCATTTGAGTTCAAAACCCCAAACTATTGAGAGCATCATCACTGCACATGAGAAAATGCTGCCCATGTTCTCTACTCCTGAACTTGAGCACAAGCTTTTTGTGAAAACAGTCCTGCTTACACTGTTTGCCTGATGTCCATTACTTTAGCCTCTAGCCAATACTCTAATGTGCTTAAGGGTAAAAAGTTCTGATTCACTTTAGCCAATAGCTACCTAGGATTTTGCAAATTCTCCTGTTGGGAAATGCTATCCTGATAGATGATACAATTAACATGAAGCACAGGGTACAGGAGATACTAAGTAGAGTCACTGTATAAGTTCATGGCACATAAGCCCACACAGCCATAAAGACTGTGCTTTTGTATGTCAAGAGTACATACTAGTTAAGCCACTTACAGACACTGAGTTAACCTGTAACATTTAGATGGCAAAAACACAGCAACTTGCTTGGCTGAAGTTACCCCTATTTGAAGAAGAGGATGCTTCAAATTACCTTGAAGTTGATTCTGTAGCTTCTTTTTTTCAGGATCCTCCGATTCCCCTTCCCCATCACTGTCATTCCTGATTTGGAAACAAGAAAAAAGATGTTGAAATGCAGCAAGAGAGACTGCTGCCTTGTGACAAAAGTCAGAATGCAAAAAGCAGAAAAAAGGCTGAGGAATGAAAAAAACACTGAGATGCTTTCAGACCTCTACAGGTTAACATGACTGTATTCCTGCTTTTCTACGCTTCTCTACAGTTTCTTTCTAAATCATCCTTCTTGTCATTTCAACTTCCTCTTATGGGTCTGAGCCCTCCTAACACACTTCTACATGCTTTGAGCAGCCTTAGGAAACAAAAGCCCTTGTATACAGCAACATGGAAGCACTAAAATGGTTTATCTGTAGATGCTGGTACTTGTCCCCAGGACATGCAACAGGACTTGACCAATTCTGTCTAGTACTATGAAATTCTACACTCTCATCCTGTCAGAGCACAAGGAGCTGGAAGTTAAAGAAGAAAAAAAAAGAGACTAGATAGTGAGCAATGGGAGTGGAGGTCATAAAAATACATGTAGCCTCTGTGGTACTACCAATTCCTTCTTTTAGAAACCAGCAGAACATGTTACAGCTCAAAATATAAAACTGATGAGATGAGTAGACAATAAAGGAGTCTGAAAATCAGGTGAAATTTTAAGAGACAACTAAGCAACTTTAACTATTCAGGACTGCTAGAAGGACAGTCCCACCCCAAGGTATCATGCTGAACCCTTGCCCACTCCTATCCCCATAAAGGCAGTAGCAAATGCAAAAGAGGCTGGGCTTGTTTGGGTGGTTCTGCTTGTTCAACTCTATGATAAGCAAACTCAGAAACCTGTCTATAAAACATGAGCAGCAGAGAGACTCGGCAGCAGAGAGACACTACAGTGATTCAGTCTGTTTGACAGAACATTACCTACATAGAACTTTTCACCTCTTATCAAGTATAATACAGATCAAACTCAGTAATCCCAGTAATCATCAGTCTGAATTTATTTTCTCTCTAGTACGTGTTTAAATGCAGAAAATCTTCAAAAGGTAACTGGGCTCATAGCCATTAAATCCAATAATCATTGGGTTAAGCTGTTAGTCTGAAACCGTTTTCATTCGTCAGTGAATTTCCTATGCAAATGTTCACACATTTTAGTAAATAAGCACAGAAATTAACGTGCTGCTAATTCATGTTATTTTTATTAGCCCACTGTATTTCAGCATTCATCTGAAGCATTTCAAAAACACTAGTTCAAACAATCTTTGAATAGCTGAATTTTAGAATAAGTTGAGTTCAGGAAGTATTTTGCTTTACCTTCTCCAAAAACATACCCTTTTCCATCAGTAGGACCAGCCTCTTTAACTGGTTTTGGTGCAGTTTTTTCTCTCTTTTTCAGATATTCTTTCAGCTTTTCTGCTCTGTCCAAGTATTCTGCACATTTCAGTCTAATGCTTTGTTTTGCTTTATCACCCTGTGCTTCATCTAAGAGTTTGAAGAGAAACAATTAATTGTTAACAGCAAAACACACGTGCAACAATCAGAAAACAAGACTAAATCTCTGTCTTCTTCATAGCTTATCAATATACCTCTCTCAGGGCTCACCACAAAACCAAATGCCTCAACTACTTATTTTTTAATTATACAATGGAAATAAGTGACAGGAAGGATGTTATCATGTAACAGAATTCAAATACACACGTGAACATCAACTTGGCTTAAAATTTGACTGTAAAGGATTAAGGACAACAGGAAGATTTTCTGTCAGCCTTTCAAGTTACTCGATATTGCCTTAATAACTGCTTTTCTAAAATAGCTCATCAAGAAGCTGCTTGTGCTAAGCAATTTTTATTTAGAAGCATACTTGTTTTTTCCATAGGCTGCTAATTTTAAAAGAAAAAAAAATTACATAAGACATCTGAAAGAATTAGGTGTATTTCAACAGCCACACTGTTCTCATAGTCACTACTGCAGTATCAGCAATCAAAATGTAACATGTCAGGTTTACATGTTAAGTTTCTAAAAGTAAATCAGTATTGTTAAAAGCACAGAAAGTAATACTCTGAGAAAGTCCACAAGATACAAACGGATACGAAGCGATGAACACAAATTATCGTAATAATAAAGGACTATAAAGAAAATATAAAGACTATAATAAAAGAGTGTTTTTTTCAAACCATGAAGATCTCTTAAGTGCACTTAGGCCAGGCAAGGAACCCTAGCCCACTTAGGTTAGGCCTGTACCTACATTAAGAAAATCCACACCTTGCACACAAACACTGGACATGGTGCAAAAGGTACACAGAAGTGTGAAAAGGCATAAAACAATGAGAATGTGGAAACTGAAGCAAAATTACAACATACAAACATCCATCTCATACATTTTCTTGGCCAGGATGAATAGCAAGACTATGACAGCGGGGAGCAAAAAAATGCCAGCAGAGAGGCTGCAGAAAAGCAAGCAGCATGAGTTAAAGGAGCAAAAAATGCCCTGCAGATACAGGAAAGACTTCATGTGCAACATGCTTTTCACCACAACAGAAATACAGGGATCCCTGTACTTATTGTCACATTGCCTCGTGCAGTGGCCAGCTTGAAACACTACTGCAAAAGCTCAGAGGACAGACAGCAAACACCTGCCTCCTGTCTTAAAAAAACCTAAAGCAAAGTAAAAAGTAATCTGATTTCTCACAAGAATGGAGCAAGCACGGAACACAGAAAAGGCAAAAGCTGCAAAATAAGTATCAACTGTTGATGAGAGTAAAAATTTAAATACTGATGTCAACATAAGAGATTACTCTTGTGCAATCTGACTAGTAAACCCTACCTAATCATCCAATACATCATACTTACATTTAACAACATGGAGAAAATACTGCACAGCATGTTGGTACAAGCGGAAGGCTTCCTCATAGTTTCCAGCTTTATCTTCTTGTGCTGCCTTGCTAGCAAGGTCTATTGCTTTCTGTAACACAAACAAGTTCTGTGTAAGAGCATTTTGCACAATCACAGACAGTTTAAGCTTTTACTCTGTTTTTTGATGGCCAGTTTTTCTGCTCTTCAACATTTATCCCCAGAAGCTGCTGGCAATTAATTGCAAGTCTTAGGTGGTGTTTTGTACATGACACAATATTTTCATCCTTTTATGAACAGTGATTAACAAACTGCTGAAATTTATTAGTGCACAAAAAAGTGGACATGAGAAGAACAAGTTTCTGTGTACTGAGCTGAAACTACTACTGTTTTGTCCGTGCAGTTTTTCTTACTAACCTCTTGCATTTATTATGGAAAGATTTGGAAATCCATTATAAGGTCTGGGGTTTTAATCACAGACCTAGACACTTTGAACTATGATATAGATGTAGTGGTTCGGGACATGGTTTAGTGGTGGACTTGACGATGCTGGGCTAATGGTCAGACTCAATCTTAAGGGCCTTTTCCAGCCGAAACAATTCTATGATTCTATGACTCATGACATCAGTGAACTCTGTAAACAGCAAAGTCAATACAGGAAGTACTTGATTACAATACACTGAAGTTAGCACTGTTGCTCTTCTAACCCTATGCTGGGAGACATCTTCAAAGACTACTTGATTGGCTTCTCTAGAAGGATTTAGGTTTGTATAGGGTTTGCGTGGCCAGATTTTGGTAGCAGGGGGGGCTGCAGGGGTGGCTGCTGTGAGAAACTGCCAGAAACTTTCCCCATGTCCTATAGAGCAAATGCCAGCAGCTCCAGGATGACCCACCACTGGCCAAGGGTGAGCCAATCAGTGATGGCAGTAATGACTCTGGGGTAGCATAATTAAGAAAGGCGGGCGGGAAACAAAAGTTATTGGGCAGAAGTAATTGCAGCCAGATAAGAGAGGAGTGAGAATATGTGAGAGCAATAACTATACAGACACCAAGGACTGTGGAGATGGACAGGAAAAGAGGTACTCCAGGCACTGGAGCTGAGGATTCCCTGCAGCCTGTGGTGAAGCCCATGGTGAAGCAGCTGTGCCTCTGCAGCCCGTGGAGGTCCATGGGGGTGCAGAGATCCACCTGCAGCCTGTGATGGAAACTCACAGTGGAGCAGGTGGATTCCCGAAGGAGGCTGTGAACCTGTGGGCAGCCCATGCTGGAGCAGACTCCTAGCAGGGACCAGCGGACCCCTGGAGGAGCCCATGCTAGAGTAGGTTTTGTGGTGGGAATTGTGATTCTGTGGGGGACCCGCACTGGAACAGGCTGTTCCTGAGGGACTGCACCCCATGGAAAGGGACCCACGCTGCAGCAGATTGTGAAGAGCTGTAGCCCACGGGAAGGACTCATGCTGGAGAAGTTCATGGAGTGCTGTCTCCCTTGGGTAGGGCCCCATGCTGGAGCAGGAGAAGGACTCCTCTCCTTGAGCAGAAACAATGTGTGAGAACCTCACCTTAGCCCCCACTCCGTGTCTCCCTGCACCGCTGGGAGAGAGGAGATAGAAAGGTGAAGGAGAGAGGGGTGGATGGAATGAGTTAAGAATTGTTTTACTTCTCATTATCCTGCTCTGATTTTGATTGGTAATAAATTCAATTACTTTCCCCCAGTCAAGTCTGTTTTGCTTGTGATGGTAATCGATCAGTGATCTCTCCCTGTCCATATCTCAGCCCATGAGCCCTTCACTATATTTTTATTGCCCCTGTCCAGTTGCAGAGGGGAGCAATAGAACAGCTTTGGTGGGCACCTGGCATCCAGCCAGGGTCAAACCACTACACAGTTCTTGATATCCAAGTGAGAAACTCTAATTACCACTCCAGTGGGAGGGGAGAAAAAACCCCACCACCTCACAGAGAACAGACCCAAATCTTGAGCATCAAAAAAAAGAGTTCTGTGAGAAGTTATGAATGGATTTTTAATTTATTTGTTCAGACAGTTTCAAATAAATCGTGACTGTGATCTAAGCCACAATATTGCACACAGTGGCCTGTGGATTCATTGGCATCACCGCTATTCCTTTGCTTTTAAGTGCTTATTACACTTTCCTCCTTGGAATGCCTATACCACTTCAGGACAATTAAAACTGTCAGCTTGAAGCACTGATTCATGTATGCTAAAAAATAAAAAGGCAGTCAGTTAGCCAGAGTTAACCAACACCAAATAAACCTTCTATAGCCTCTCATCTATTTTTTCCACATTCAATTCCTTTTCCTAAGCCCTGTTAGTATCCTCAGGATGATTATGGTAATTCCAGGGAGCAAGATGGAGAGCTTCAACTACGGCAAGGAGTTTCCATTAGACATTCCAGTACAGATACTGTTGCCACTATTCTGATACTCTGCTGAGTTTCAGGCAAAACACAGCTAGCAAACAACAGCCATGAAAGAAACAGCCAAATCCTTCATTCTACTGATGTTGCTGTCTTGGAACCAAAGGTTTTCTCAACAGATCTACCTGAAATCAAAAGTATTTAAAAGCAATGAACTAATAAAGAAGATTCTATGACTCTGCTGTGGCAAGTGCTGGAACACTGTAAGCATGTTTCTCTGGAACAGAACTTTTCAGAGAAGCCATGAGCTGATAAGCAGTTTCCTGGGTACGAATGGGCAGTCCCCTCCTTGCTGCTCATTTTGTACTGGTTCCCTCAGGCCCCTCTGTGTACCATTCAAATCTAGCAAAAGAGCAAAAATAAATCCAAAAGAAGCTAAAACTCTGAAGTCTCTTCAGTTAATTACTACAGAGCAGTCCAGTGATTCCTGGATCCAGTACAACAGAGACAGTGATACATGGGACACTAAATCCAAAGAATACGTTACAAATATCACCTGCTGAAACAGGGCATGTTGCAGACCTGCTCCTCTGAAATAGGAAAAATTGTGCATTGTACATTGCCTAGTTTTGATGTCCTCTGCTTTTGTAAATAGCCAAAGGCTATTACAGGCTATTAGAGTCTCAGCTCTAGTACTCCATTAGATCAGCTGGCATCTTAGCCTGTTACTGTGATGAAGAACACTGCTATCACACAGACCACCATTATTAGAAAGTTGTATGAACCAGGGAATAAATGATCAGCTCTAACTATCCTCAAGGCACAAACCATGTTCATCAGGCCATGGTTTGACAGTTTGATGAACAACACCGTCAGAAAGAATGACAGTTATAACAGGTGTCATTCCCCTTCTGCTTATTATAGACCCAGTAAATTCTCCTCTAGCTCTGCCAGTACAAACAGAATCACAGAATTTTAGGGGTTGGAACGGACCTTGCAGATCATCTAGTCCCAATCCCCTGCCATGGGCAGGGACACCTCCCACCAGACCAGGATGCTCAAGGCCTCATCCAGCCTGGC
>NW_008661173.1:32065-32388 GCF_000695815.1 Acanthisitta chloris
TCTCTTCTCCAGGCTGAACAGCCCCAACTTCCTCAGCCCGTCTTCACCGGGGAGATACTCGAGCCCTCTTACCAACTTTGAGGCCTCCTCTGGACTTGCTCCACCAGTTCTGTGTTTTTCATATGTTGGGCACACCAGAACTGCACACAGTACTCCAGGTGGGGTTTCAGAAGAGCAGAGTAGAGGAGAAGAATCACCTCCTTTACCTGTTGGCCACATTCCTTTTGATGCAGCCCCGGACTGGATTGGTTTCCTGGGCTGTGAGCACACACTGCAGCTCATGGTGAGCTTCTCATCCACTGTCACTCCTAATCATCCACTGA
>NW_008661174.1:0-294 GCF_000695815.1 Acanthisitta chloris
GTGGCTCTGCCTCCGGCCCGGCCCCGCCGAGGAGCGGAGCGTGTCGTGCCGCAGCCCGGCCCCGTCGCATCCTCCGCGTTCGCTACGGAAAAATACACTTTTCTTTCCACTAAATTTAACAATTAAAAATATTTATCGGTAGCAGATTTACGTTGTTGTGTCTCCAGTCTTGGGGCATATTGGTAGACTATTAAGACTAATTAGCATCCTTTCTGCATGCAGATTTACTAAGCTGATTGCGGTATAACTCATCCCTAAAAGCCCCTATCCCTTCACATTTGCAGAGTGTAGCTG
>NW_008661174.1:315-627 GCF_000695815.1 Acanthisitta chloris
CTCCGAGCTTGCAAGCAGCTCACGTTAGCCATGCCTTTTGCTAAGTAAACTTTAAAAATGTGAAGCAATAACAATTTGAGTTAGAAGCTTGCAAAGTACTAAAATGGAAATATTACCTCGGGAGCTTCCACAGGAAGGATCTGGGAGGAAACAAGAAGCTTAAATGTATAGAAGCATATACAGGCTGTATATTCTCAGCATTAAACCCAGGGCTGTTATTTTCTTAAATATATTTGGAAATAAACAAAGGGTTTCGTACGTGCCTGGGTAGCTGCATGTTCCCAAAGCCAAACAGCACCGAGGAGAGGAGGG
>NW_008661174.1:664-997 GCF_000695815.1 Acanthisitta chloris
GAAAGTTTGCAAGATGCCGTTGCAGGGAACAGTTGCTGGTTTTTTTCCTTCCTTCTCTGCATTTTGGGTCTCTTTAAAAGGCGCGGAATCAGCAGAGTGCTTTGCTGCCCAGCCCCTCAAATACAACGGGAGGGGATATTCGTAGCATCCCTTGTACCTTACTTTGCATTTAAAATATTTAAAGCGCCGCAGAAGGCTCTGTGAGGCTCTTTCAAGTTGTGAAAAGCATCAGCTCTTATGCTTTTAAAAAGCATACACTGCTGGTTTATTATTAACACACTGGGAAGTACATAAGCCCCACAACTTTATTCTCTTTAATGAGCCTGGAAAAGC
>NW_008661174.1:1021-1386 GCF_000695815.1 Acanthisitta chloris
GTTTTGTTCATTAAAGATGTAAGCTGTAGGAATATTGTCTCATTAATTATCTGGTTTTAATTACACTGTTACCCTTTGAATCCATATATTTGGGGGGGGCGAAAAGTTTCTATAGCCAGACCCTCACAATCCGCAGCGAGGGCGTGTCGGGGTTTAAGGCTAAAGAAGAAGCAAAGCCTCGGGCAGGGAGTACGGGAAGTGCAGGGATGCTCCGGCTGGAAGAATGGATGGACGGACGCAGGGGTGGGGAGGAAGCAGAGGTGGGGGGAAGCAGGGTCTCCGGGCGGGTATATCTGCGCGCACACCAGGAAATATTTATTTCCCCGTGTCCTTCTGCAGCTGCCTCTCGGCTCCCGGCCGCCGCC
>NW_008661174.1:2640-3200 GCF_000695815.1 Acanthisitta chloris
CGTTTGCTTCTCCCTCGCTCAGTCCAAAGGAGCTGATGTAACAGCGGCCGGGCCCGCTGGTGCGCGGCTCCGCGGGGTTCCCTCCGAGCGGTGCAGGGATGCTGCTCCGCCCCGCGAAACCGGGCCCTTCCCGCGCCGAACCGGCAGCTCAGCCGGATTCCTCCTCCCCGAAATACGCCGGGGTAGAGTGCGGGAAAAAGTAAAGGTACGGTGAAGGTGTGCAGTTGTAGCTGTAGGGGTACGGATACAGCCTCACATGTGTTACCAGGACGACCTCTACACGTGTTTACACCCCGTCGCACCCACTCCGGCCCCGGCCCCGGCTCCGCGTAGCGATGCACACAGCGGGCAGAACTGTGAAGGGACCGCGGCCCAATGGGCAAAGAGAGCGAGCAGAGGCCGGGGCTAAGGACCGAGGGCAGGAACCGGAGCACTCCCGACAGAGGACACCCGGCAGCCCTCGGGCATCCCTCGCTCCCCCGCATCCGTCGCCCCTCGCTCACCTTGAGCGACCGGTGCTGGCAGGGACGGAACCCCAGCGGGTGGCCCTCTTGGCTCGG
>NW_008661174.1:3239-3578 GCF_000695815.1 Acanthisitta chloris
GGGGACAGTTACGTAGGTCACTGGGAACGCTGATGACGTCACACATCCTTCTGCCGCCTCTGCGTATGACCTATACAACAGGACTACGCGCAGTTCCCCTGGGTGCCCAGGCCCCCTCCCCCCCGGGAAACCGGGCCTGGGATGGGGACAGGTGCGGGAACAAACCCCGCTGGGTCAAGCTCAGCCCTGACAGGCAGGTTGGAGTGAAGATCTCGGGCTCTATTCGCCCCCTGCTCGCCTCCTGCCCTGGCTCACCTGGACGGAGAGGGCGCGAGGCCCGGCCGCCGGTCCGCACGGAGAAGCGCCGCCCCTGGTTGCAGAAGGGACACCTCAGGGACA
>NW_008661175.1:0-617 GCF_000695815.1 Acanthisitta chloris
TGGTGCACTCAATCCCCTTATCCAAATTATCAATAAAGATATAAAAGAGAACAATCTTCTGGCAAAAGCATTTCACAAGATAAATCTCAGACAGTTGCAGCCCTGACTGTAAGTGCTGTCACAGGCACACTGAACCCATGGGGGCAATTTTTGCATCCTCACATCTATATTGCCCCTCTAAAAATTGATAAGGATTTCTGTGTTCCCCTTGGGCAACAATATTTCCCGTTCTGCAGACAGCTTAAAACACAATCCTCAAATGTCAACAGGCAACTTCCAAAGTAGTCAATTCTAACATTAATAACTTCTATTTCTTCTGTCAGTAACACTGTGCCAAGGGTTATATCTGTGCACAGGGATTGCACCTGACCACTTGTTCTTTCCAATAACTCCCTGTAATTTCATCATTCTGAATTCACAGAATCATTGAATCACAGAATGGTCTGAGTTGGAATGGACCTTAAAGACCATCTTGTTCCAGCTCCCCTGCCATGGGCAGGGACAACTTCCACTAGACCTCAAGGCCTCATCCTTCCTGGCCTTGAACACTTCCAGGGATGGGGCATCCACAGCTTCTCTGGGCAACTCGTGCCAGTGCCTCACTGGAGTTCCTGATT
>NW_008661175.1:713-9155 GCF_000695815.1 Acanthisitta chloris
TGTCAGATGTAACAGGTGTCTATTGTAAAGAAGAGAGATTAATCCATCCTTTAAAAGCTTATCCTTGCCTCTCTTAGCAGACCAGTCATGGCAAGCAGGGAGTCATGAGGGACACTCCTCTTACCAAAGAGTTTAAAGAAGGCACAACACACTCTGCCTTATCAGACTTCCAGAAGAATCAGGATTTTCTCAAGCTTTTTGGTGTTTTCCTATGAATTGGACAACCAAAACCAAATCTCACAGAGAGATGACAGTCACCTGTGTTTTAAATGGATATTGTCAGATCCTTAGGAAGAAAAAGAAGGTATTCTGACCATCTACTGACCTTATACAACCTAAGGGTAGTGCAGAATCTGTTAAATGTGGAGGTTTTGACAAAATTACTACATAAGAAACACAAAGACTATGAGAGGAAAGGGCTTAAAAAGCAGGAAGTGCACATCCTGCAATGAGGCACAAAGAGACTGAGCACACTGCAAACTAGAGTGGAGTCCTGTGAAAGTGGGCTGGAGCACTTCTGCAAGCCATGATTTTGCTACAAAACCAGCAGCAACATGAGAGCACTAGAAATTTAATGCCATAACTGGTGCTCAGCCACATCAGGTATCTTATCATCAGATCAGCAGATGATAAGGAGATGCTCAGAAAAGCAGGAAACATTTGGTGTGTGCCCAAGGCTCTCTGCTTATTGCACCACAACAAATGGGTGCCAGTGGGAAAGTCAGGGAATGAAGCAACACCAAAACATGCCACAGTCCAAGATTTTGGACTTCGGAGCAAAGTTTGGGAGCGAAAGGCATGAAGGACTTGTAGCAAATCCAATCTAGAAATGGGTGAATAATTTCCTCTATTAAGTCCCACACATGCACAGGAACAGACTGAGATGTCCCAGGAGTCAGCTCTGTCTTCCCTCGGACCAGCTCCAAACAAGCTGTTGACAGTAGCACAGTCCTGGTTTGTATCTTCATGAAGGACAGGACAACAGCACAGGCAGCACCCTCAGTAAGCACAAAAACTATGCCAAATCAACTTGTCAAAAGCAAAGGAGGGAGTGATAGAGGCTCTAGAGTCTGTTGTAAAACTTCCACTGCTAAGGCTCCATCCAGTAAAAATATAATTGAAGTATTGAGTTTTTAACACTGTGGCTCCTTTCCACTATCCCTTTTATCTTCTCTGCTGCCATCACTGATCTATTATTTCAGTCTCCCGAAAACCAGACCTGTTACATGAGTGTCAGTTCAGAACTGCTCTGATGAAGCTGTTGGTACCTTCAGATGATAACTCATATCAATTTATCTCCTGAGCTACTTAAAATACAATCCAAATACAAACTTCTAGCTCTTCTGCACACAAAACATTCCTGGCATTACAAAGCATTTAACAAGAACTTGTCATCAGTTACATCTAAGTAGTGAAGTGCTTACACATCATGTACTGGGTAAGGATCCCACGAGAAATACAACAGTGTGCCCAGCTGTGAGGACAAACTCACAAAATGCTTGTGCCAATGCAGACACCACCAGTTCTGGAGTGTAAGAAAAAATGGTTTCATTACCTACAGATCATGACTAATCCTACTGAAAAAAACCTCTGCTTGTGCTCCTTTAAGATTTGTGCTTCACAGTATCAGTTTTTGCTGCAGCACCAAATGTGGTGATGAACTCCAGTGACAAGTGACTTAATAAAGGCCTTGAGGACAGTGACAAATGTGGTGCATACTTCAACAGTGCCTGGTAAAAGCTTGTTTTGAATCTTATTCTCCCCAGACAACCACTAATATCACCAACTAAGGAAATCTCACTAACCAGTACTTTGCTAATGATACACAGAATTTACTTTTTCAACTCAAATTTTGTGCAATCCTGAACCTGGATCTGACACAACACTAAGGGCTTTAAATCTAGACTGTCAGCCCTACCAAATCACTATGGTCATCTTACAAAAGCAAGCCAGAGTTGTTTGAGGGAACTTACTGTACCCACTGTAAACATAAGCTGAGTGGCATTAATTAAAGGCCTAACCTTAAGTTATTCATTAATCAAATAATGTATCCCTATTTCTAAAATTCTGCCCAGAATAAACATGAGGGCAGTGGCATACAGGTCATTCTAGCACTGGCCAACTTCAGCCAATCTTCTGAAATTTCCTAATAATCAGAATTAAAAATAACAATCAGCACTTCTAATACTTCTAGGTCAAAGTTATCTGGGATTGTTGACTTAAATAATGTATCCCTATCGAAAGTGTTTGGCATTATCTTGGATTACTAGCAGGGTAGGAGTAACTCATCAAATGTGTTTGGAAAACATAGCCTCCAACTTCTTTCCAAACACAAAACACTTGCTGAAAACTTGGGCGTTTCCTGCATCATTAACAATTGGCTATCGCCACCTAGGAATGTGTCCAGGATATTGCAACCTCCTCTGTGACTCCCACGGCACACTCGAGCCTCCAGTTACTCCACAGCTTCCTCCTTTACAAAATCCAGCAGTGCTTTAACGGGGGCTGAATGAGACTTCCTGAATGCCTTCCCCACACTTGCATCTGAAACTTCTCCGCACATTTTGAGCTCTGCTCCATTTGTACTCAAGTACTTTCAGAAGTCACTGCGGTGACCTGGAAGGCAGAGATCAGATGTTATCTGCATGCTCTTAAAAGATAGGGATATGGGGCAGCCCAGACAAGGATGCTCTTCCAGAAGTGAGATAAGAGAGGCACAGGATGTGCATATATCATGCTCTGACCGAACAACATTAACCCTTTCCAAGCACCCACAGCACAGACTGAGCCAGATGGAGATTCTGTTTACTCAGTACCCCTGAAAGGATCTTTTTCCCCTTAAATTGTTGAGTTATCTATTAAGCACATATAAACATTCATATCATCCTGCAACAAGGAGTTTGACAGCATGACTGCAGCTGCATGGAAACGTGTCTCCTGGTACTTGTATGGGATACCCTGTATTTCATGCACTGGAGGAGACACCAAATTATGCATTCAGTCTCTCCAGAACACTTATCATTTTACAGACCTCTACAAAATCCCCCAAAATCATTCCTTTTCCAGGCTGATGACCCCTGGCTTATCTAGCTATTCCCTGCTTTTCTGACCATAGTGATCTGAACCTTTCCTGGATTTACAGTGTTGCTTTTGAGAAGTGAGATGAAGGTGCCCCATGGAGAAGGGAAGCAGGCTGCAGTTTTTCTCTGCACTGCCCCCTAGCCCTCTGCAAGCTAATCCTAGCATTTTCCCCTTTATTGTCCGTTTTACCACTGAACTGATGGCTCCATGGAGCTATTGTAATCACTCCAAAATGCATCACTGCTCTGGTGACAATGCTCCCTCTGCACAGATTCTCATGTGCCATCTCTCCATCAGCACAGGCAGCCTCAGCTCACTCCCACAGCTCCTCCCCAGCACCTCTCACCTCTCTCAGTGGCTCACAATCCTCAACAACTAGACAGTCCTTCCTGGGATAGCAAGGTGCAGGCAGCTGCTCCTAAGAAAACCCTGGGAGAATCCATGCACAAACAGTTTCTCACTGGTAATTCATTCCAACAGGGCTGTGGCACTTAAATAACATCCTGTTTCAGTCTCTTGGTGGTAGCTGATGTCTAGAGCAAGGGACACTTCACAACTACATGCAGTTGGCCAAGTCTAAGAATTCTCAAATGCAAGTGTACATTCCTCCCAAAACTTCAGAAATCTGGACAATATAGAGAATGTGGTTTCACTTACAAAATGTAGGTCATGGACCCCTGACCGACCATACCATATGGGCTGAAATCAAGTGAGCTAGAGTGGCTGGAGGGTCCAGTTAATACAGTTCTCTCCTTCCTTCCTTTCCCCTCCTCTTTTCAAAAGTACAAATTCATTTTAAAGAGGGAGACAGGAAGATAACAGAAAGGATTTGGCCACCTGGCCCACAGCAGAGGTCAAAGCAGAACCTAAATGTCCTGACTCCTAAGACTGTTCTCACCACAGTTCATTTTGAAGACAAGAACTCTTTGGACATGCAAATACACAGTCAGAACCACTCTACAGGCAGGACCTCAGCACCTAGTGAGAAAAGAGGTTAAAATTATGTCCCTTTGAATTGAACCCTTCAATCCCCAAACCCAAAATACATTTATAGTATTTACTAAGAAGATGCAGAATAGCTCAGACTGTGCAATCAGAGAATGGGAAGAAAAGCAGAAACCCTGAGTAGGGCTTGGGAGGACATTTTCATATGTTCAGCACCAAACTGAAGTCCTGTTTGGCCTGCTAACAAGAAAAAGCTGATATGTTAATCTTCTTGGCAGACTACCTTGATTCCAATACACAGTGAAAAAAAATGAACAGCAAGTTCCATCGCTGCTGCTTGATAAACAGGCCAGAATTATGCAATGCCAGACCATGCAGCAGAAAAGACTTGAGTTACTTCAGGACACAGTTACAGGATCAACTGATAAAATGCTCACTCTTAAGTGAGCACTGGAGTTAGATGTCATGTGCTGCTAGTACCCCTGACTATCCTACATCCATTCCTGTTCTATCCCAACTTGCCCATTCAACATTAGCCTTGCTATACTCTTGACTTTTTGACTTCTGTATCTGAGATCTGGCTCTGTCTCACAAAACAGAGGGTGAGAAGTGGTTCTGTTGGGCTCTTAGCACTATGGAAGTAACACACAGTGCTTTAGCTTTCCACTTCAGGAGTGACAGCAAAACACACAGAGCATCTGGTAGGCACTGGGCAAAACTGGCATCATGGTTACATCTCACACCTAGGAAAACCAGGACCTGGAAGTGTGTAGCATCAGCCCATATACAATACAGAGGCAATGCAAGGCAGGATGCCCTGATGGAAGCTCCCAAGAGCAGTAGTCTCATTACGCCTTTGCTGACCTGCTGCTTCATTCACACAGTGCAGAGAAGAAAGCAAAGTGATTTCATCCCACTGCACATCAAGGTTCAAACACGTCAGACTTGCCCCTGAGCACAGGAGAAAGGGGAAGGCAGCACTCCCAGGGATCTGCACTGAGCTCCCCTCTGATGACATGCCAAAGGACTGATGTGCAAGGCCCAGTGGTCATGGAAAATAACTTTTCCAGTAAGTTACAGCCCAACACATCAGACTCTTCCTGCTCTGTGCTTGCTGGGCTAAAGATGATAGCAGACAGATGAACTTTAGCATTGACACATGGGCCATTCCCTGCTCACTCCAGAGGAGAAACATGTTCTACTGCAGCTCAGCCCATGTGTCAGTGTAATTGGTACCTGGTGCAGAAGCTGCTGCAAAGGGCAGGGCCTTGCTCACCACACGTTCAGTGGTAACCCACCTGCAGTCAGGGATGCCTGGGACATCTGAGGCAGTAAGGAGTGGTGAAGTATGCATTTGGCCATATGAAGAGCAGACGGAAGTCCCTCAGAATAAATCTGAATATTTGTAGATAGGGTTTGTGTCTGTTGTATCCTGAGTAGTGTGAGAGTTTGGAGGCTTATTCTTCAGGACAGACCCAGTAACTGTTCTACAGTCTTTGCATCTTTCCAAATTTTACCTGTATCTGCTTCCTCTCATTCCTATTTTAAAACACTTTTTGTTTTTCTCCTCTCCCTATTCTCGTCCAGTATTTTGCCTGTGTTATTCCTCTTTCCACTCCTCTGGCCAGCAATCTGCTTCCCACAGCTGCCCATGCCAGGGCAAGTGGTGCGCAAACACTAGCTGCAAAGGGACAAGAACTTGTGTCAACACACTGAAATAAAACAAGCTAAATAATTTTAATAAGATTTACTGAATCCAAAGTCCAGCAGAAACAGATGTACAAACTTTGCTTGTACAGTGTTTGGGGAATGGGATGTGGAGGGCGGAGGCAGTGACAGAGCCCAGAGTTGCTGCTGGACCATGTTCCAGCTGAAGGCAGGTCTTTTCCATGCACTGTGCTGCTCAGCCAGATATGGGTCTTTGGCAGCAGCAGAGCATGGTGTCAGGGGAGGGGAAGGTACGTTAAACAGAGGCTGAACAGATGGAATATGGCACAGAGAAAAGTAGGATGTTGCTGTTCAGAGTTGCTTCTACAACATCTGTTCTACTGCTGAGCAGTCCCAGGCAGGAATGGGACAAAAAAAAGTATGAGGCTGAAGCCATTACCACAGCGGAAATAGAATCACCCTGTGCTGACTACTCTATCCAGTGGATTTGTCTTCGGTGTACATTAGCCCAGAGCAGTGAATGCAAGGCTCTGACCCTAGCAAAGGGAAGGCTGAGCAAGTGCTCCTACAACCTTAGAAGCTAAATGCCTGGTCATGGGAAGTCTGTTGCCCCAAGAAGTCTTTGGGGTGCTGCATCTTCTTGAGACCCCACCTGGAATACTGTGTGTAGTTCTGGTGCCCTCAGTGTAAGAAGGACATGGAACTGCTGGAGCAAGTCCAGAGGAGGCCACAAAGTTGATAAGTGGACGGGAACATCTCCCCTGTGCAGATAGGCTGAAGAAGTTGGGGCTGTTCAGCCTGGAGAAGAGAAGGTTGTGTAGAGACCTCATAGCAGCCTTCCAGTATTTGAAGGGGCTACAGGGAAGCTGGAGAGGGACTCTTTGTTAGGAACTGCAATGATAGCACAAGGGGTAATGGGTTCAAACTGAAGGAGGGAAAGTCTAGGTTTAATGTGAGAAAAAAGTTTTTTTACTCTAAGGGTGGTGAGACATTGGAACAAGTTGCCCAGGGAAGTGGTGGTTGCCCTGACCCTGGCAGTGTTCTAGCCAGGCTGGATGAGGCCTTGACCAACCTGATCTACTGGGGAGGTGTCCCTGCCCATGGCAGGGGGCTGGGACTAGATGATCAGTAAGGTCCATTCCAACCCCTAAATTCTATGATCTCAGCTGTTGTTCAGTTCCACAGCATGTATGCAAAATCATATGAAGTTGCACACCCATCGGATGTTTGGGTGAAAGCAAGAAGGTCACTCTGGTTTTCTTTATTCAAGCATGCTTCAGAATCAATGTGTTGCAATACATCTTTCTGCTTCCATAATGAGCCTGCAAAAATAGCTGCTCAGTGGCCACAGCAACCTATGCTATAGATCTGGGGTGGTGGGAATAGGGGAAGCATGGTCCTGGAATGGAACAACTGTCTAGGTACAGTCACAACACCAGCTGCAGGACAGGAATAGGACCAGGGAACAGCGTGCTTAACACATTACAGCATCTTCCTGGCAGAACTTCAAGGGCTTGGACATCTGCCCAGAACATGTCAAGGGTAAAAACAAAAAAAAGCCCCTAAAACCCACTTATCCAGGGACCCCAGGATATGAGGAAGCCCTAGCTAGTCACATCCCAAACTTTTCCTTCTTATAACAGCTTCTATTTCTTCTACAAGGTGGAAAATTACTTCGAATGCAGTAGAAGGCCAAACCCTGCACTACAGGACAGAAAATAAAGCCACTTCACCCCATGGAGTACAAACTTCCTAAAGCAGGGGTTGGGTGGGTTCAGACCCCATAGTCTTTGTACCATCACACTGACTCATGTCCATGGTGCAGTGCACCACACCACTGCACACATCCCAGGGAGGGACGCACTGTGCACGGCCTCCCTCTCACCCGTTCCCAGCAGATCAAGCAGACTCAGTTTGGCCACTCCACAGCCACAACAGATGATGCTAACCAGAGAGTGCAGGACTCTTGGCCGGCCTGGCTGTAGCTTTGGCTCAGAAGCTATTCCATGTTTTTCAATAAAGTACTTGAAACTGTAAAAGAGACAAAGCTCAGACCAAATCCTCACAGCAAGACTTATGTGTGGCAAGAATCCAAATGAGAGGGACAAAAAAAGAAAAAGAAAAAGGAATCACAGCAACTCTCTCATATTAACAGAGCGCAGGAAGAAAAGGACACAGTGACCAAAGACCAGAAAGGCTCCAAGGAAGACAGTTAACAAAGCCTGCAAGAGTTTGGGAGATCAGCAGAATGTGGGTGCTAACAAGCATTGCCTGATCCACCTTTACAGGGGTAAAGAACAGAGACTACAAGCAGAGAGTAACACTGTAAAATTCCCTTTTAAACAACATTGATCTAGCATGGTGACTTTTACACCAGATCAGCAAGTCCTACCATTTGACAGCTACTGCATGTTAACTAGCCTTCAAAACAACATCAAACCACAGTCTACACAATTAGATAAAGTGACACTACCCCCTGACGCATAAAGAGAAAAAACAAAACCAGAGGGCTCTGGATGGCTGCAATATGGGGCAATACCCTTTTTCTTTCAACAGGAAAGGTCTGTTCCACCAGCCCCAGAGATTTGCTCATTAATACCTTTCACTATTACTTAGGATGCCTCACCACAGAATATAGCAATCAAGATTAAAATCCCACTTCCTTGAACAAATAAAGATGGCAAGGCCTCCTAACTTACAAGCTTGATGAGTCCATCTTCTGCCAGAGTCAGAACATGATCTGGTCTT
>NW_008661175.1:9184-20712 GCF_000695815.1 Acanthisitta chloris
TTTATAGCCATGTAAAGAGGACACCATGGTTAAAGCACAACTACAGAACAGGCTGGTTCTATGTACAAAGGCAAAGCTCTCTAGCATCATCAGGTCACCACTGCACTATTATATCCATTCTATTCCCTGATACACCACCCTGGAGGGGGTGGGGAGCAGAGCAGGGGTGTGAAACAATGTAGGACAGGGATGGAAAAGAAAAGTCAGATGAGTTCTGCCATTTGTCTATAAAGCAAAAAGGGGTAAAGAACAAGGCAGAATCAAAAGCTTATCACATACACAGGCTTCAAATCTCATAACACTAAATAATTCACATGGCCATTTACAGGCCAACTTTTCAACATTCAGCAGATGGGCAAGGACACCTTAATAAAATATTAAGTCACCTTTAGCAAAACCTTGCAAGGTAATGGGCAAGAGTCATTTTACAGAGACATGGAGGCAGAGCAGTTCTGTGACTCAGCCAATGTCAAAGTTCACTGTGGAATGCAGGGGGCTTGTGTCCAGCTACCAATGAAAACAATCCCTAAAACGGTATTTAATGAGCTAAGAAAATGATGAACAAAAACACATTTATCTAAACACAAGACCTTATGGAGAGAGAAGTCTTCCAAAGGAACACATGATGTTAGGACATTGCAACAAGGACTTCTAGACTCTAATGTGAGGCTCCTTAAATTCTTTCCTCATCAATTAAGTACAGCAACAAGGTTTTCTGAAGAGGATCGTATTTATCCATTATCCAGCTGCTATCCATCAGTTTGAACTGTAGTGAAATTGAGCTTTGTGTTCAGGTTACCTTTTATCCAAAAGGCTCCAATAATAGGTACAGCCACATTAAAGAATGTTTTAATCTGAAAAACAAGCAGTGCTGTGATTACAACTCGTGTTGACAGCTGAATTGCAGTCTCTAAAGTGCTAGTCAACTCTTAGCTGACACTAAGATTACCTGGGTTGTCCATAATCTGTGCTACAGCTGGAGATGCATCCTGTGGCACTGGTGAAAGCCAAGCCACAAACTCCACCGTGTCATGCTTTGGAAACTGTTTTCACATGGCCCAAAACCAACACAACCTGCTGGATGACAGAAAGGTCCATGCAAAGACAGGCTCCAGCCATACCACACATTTCTGGGAACATGTCACATGAGAAAAGAGTGCAGAACCTCTACAACCTCTGAAAGAGACGTGGCACAGAAATCAGGGCATGGAAAGGTGCAGGACAGCCAGAACCCTTGAGTAAGCAACACCTACCCACACCAACGTCTGGAGCACTTGGGCAGTGGAAACATTTTCTCTGAGTAACTTTCCAAGGCCAGGGTTACTGCCTTGATACACTGATTCATGGTTTTGTTCAGCCTGAATGACGTGGCTGAGCACTCCCCCAAACACTCCAGGACGAAGCATGGCTACTGAAAGCTCAGCTGGAGCCTCAGTCTGCTTCCTTCATTCAAACCCGAAGTCTGTGTGCCCAAAGCCAATCTAACTGAAAAGACCAAAAGGAAAAAAAGAAAACCAACACTTCCCTAAAAACCCGACCAAGTGGCTGGCAGCAGTCTTGCTGTCTGCAGACAGAACCAATACAAGTAAAAAATGGGAACTGAAGTCAGTTGGAAGGGGAAAAAGACAGGAAGTTTTACTTTATACAATCCTAATTTTCACATAAATAAAACATGAGATTAAATTTCACCTTAATTCAGAGGGTTATTCACCCCAATTCTGTGGTTCAGGAGCTGGTTTTGTTACTCTCTAGCTCTGAACACACCTCATGGCGTCACCTCATTTGAGGACTTGATCACGCTGCTGTCACTCCTCAGCACACACCATGCAACGTACTATCTGTCCCACTCCCCTGTGCCATACCAGCTCTGCCAGTATCAGCCCTGAGCAGGTTCATGTTTTAGAACACGTCCCACCTAACCTGGCTGTCCCAGCTCTGTGCGATAAGCTCCCTGGGGAGGCACACCTAGAGCACGGTGGAGTGTGGGGACAGAGGCTCTGGCAGCCATCAAACACTCTGAGAACAAAAAATTATCTAAAATATTAATTCACATAACTCAACATGTATTTTATAATGAACCATCACAGCCATCCTCGTACACAAATTCAGTCCATACCTCCCCTCCCATACCACAGAGCACCCACACAGAGTACACCCAGTTAATTCTTTTAACCACACACCAGTAAGTCTTAACTGTGGAGGTCTTTGAAATCTAGAGCTTTCAAAATCAAACTTTGTCAGAAAGCCCACAAAGAGAAAAACTGAAGAATGTGGAAGAATGAACTTCCAGTTCCTCTGGGGACTGAAGATGGGATATCAATACCTGGCCTCTCAGCTCCTAGGGAACCTCAGAGTTTTGGCATTGCTAACTGCTCCCAAGTGACTTCCAGGAGACTCTCCTAGATGCTCCAGTGCATATTGCTCAAAATCCATCTGTAGGGTTTGTTCAGCCTGGAAGGGCAGAAGTGGCAAGACCATATCCCTCATCCTGCCACCACCGCAGGTCAGAGACTCTCTGCTGTGATCTCCCATGTTCCTTTGGATTTTGGAGTGATTAACAGCATCCCTCTCAGTTCATTGCAAATCAACTGGTGGCCTCTACCTTAGACCATTACTGCACTCCCCTACAATACAGTTTCTCTGCAAGAAGTCACTGTCCTTTGATTTCAGGTACCACCTCCTATTACCACCAAGACTATTTCTGTCAATGCTCTCATCCTGTTATCCTCTCGTGCTGTGAGGGCACACACATCACAGCCTCCTTAACCTATCACCAGCAACAAACCAGACACAGCTACAAGGCATTTGGCCCAGAAAATTCCCAAGACATGATTCTCCTTCCATCACCCACATTTGAGTTCTCCTGACAACCTTCCACAGCACAGCCATTGCCACCAACACACAGCCCTTCCAATAACAGCAAATAGCCCTTCTGAGCTCAGTAGCTTCACAAACCTTCAGTCCCTTGATCATTTGGGACTCTAAAGTATTGGGCAGGTAAGAGCAAAACAAGCATGTGCTTCCACTGACCCAGGTTTTCAAGGCTTTACAATGTGACTCGATGAAACAAAGCTCAGTGCAAAAAAATAATCCAATCAAGTTCAAATATCATCTCACTAAACACCAAAATACTAAACACTAAACACCATCAGCAGCAGGGACAGACGGAAAACTAGAGACACAACCAGCCAAGTTAGCTTCAGTCCAGTATGCCCCAGAAAGATGATCCTTTGTAAAAATGTCTCCATGATCAGGATAACTGTTGACTGGAGGGAAAACTCAGTCTTTAATTATGGTTTTCAGAACATATCTTAGGTGAGAGCAATATCTGTTTCTACCAAAAATGATCTCAGACCAATGTTACCCATGTGTTTCTGGAGAACAGTTTCAGAGAGTAGCTGTTCACCCTGCACTACCTGTGTGATGAACCAAGCAAGCGAACAGTTAGCAACAACCTCAAAATCAAGCAGTGCCCCCCACCCAATAATATTAACCCAATTACATGACCCAGTTCACATGCAGCCCCACAAACTGGTTTGATAGGATAAATTAGAGGGCACCAGAAGCATAAGCAAGTTTGTGGATAGAAACTGGCACAGCCAGCTGAAGGACTCATTGCATGTGTAACTAAAACCTGGCAGTGTTTTTATGAGTAATTTTGGGGAAATGCATATTTATATATATATATATATATATTTCATTTTAAAAATCAATATCAACCCTCTGTTTTCCTTAACCTGACATATGAAAATTAATTGTCACACTCTGTAATTTATGCAAGTACTATCTAAGTGATTTCTATACCAACATGAGGATTTGGGTACTGTCCAACCTGGGTCACACTTACTGTCCAAATAAAATCAAATCTCTGACAAGTCAGATATCTTCCTGGCTACCAGGGGAAAGGTTTAAACATGGAGTGGCAAGCAGAGCTGGGTTATACACTAACTTTTCATTAAGGAACTCCATCAGGACACAATATAGATGGTATTGCCATTACTGGTCTGGTAGAAGTGATGTTAATAGATCCAAATTGCCATAAAGAGCATTAAATGCTGAATCACGTACACAAGTAAAACAGCAGAAGCAAGTACTCAGACTCCTCCTATGAAATCACAAGGCTTCCTTCAGCCATTCTTGAATAATTTGAGTGGTTTAACTAGAAATCTCAGTGGTCTCCAGTTCTCCATGCAGTGCCTCAGTGACACTAATCCCAAAACAAGGGGCGAAGGGGAGGCTAATTGAATGTCCCCATGCTTTTTTCCCCAGCATTAAGCTGTCCTCATGGATAATAACAGGGGGGGACATTCACATTTCTCTATGGTGCTCCAAGGTTCTCTAAACACTCAACAGGAATTGCCCATGAGGAGCCTTACCTCAGCCTGATGTGCAGGGAGCACAAGAGGCAGCCTGCCCACAGTCTGACATCTGCTCACTCAGCCTTGGCACATGGAGCCTACACTGCTAGCAGCTTGGACTGCCACTGCCTTCTCGTCCTTCTTGCCACCCATCTGTCCTCCTAATGTGTCAACATGTTGCAATAACGATAGACTACATAATTAAAATTGCAGCTAAACAAAAAGAAAAACTTTGATTTGCTCTATTTCCTCAACACAGCAAAGAGAGTGGAAGAAAAGTTACATCTGAGGGGTATTGATAAAAACCAAGAAAGTGTGAGTTCCATTGTCTAAGACTTTGCTATGATATCATACAGAAATCCCATGTGCCATATTGGATAACTATTTTTAAGGATAGTTCTGACAGAGCTTTGCAGCAGGACAAATACCACAAGGTACTTTAAGACAGAGCTTCATCAGCTGCACAAATAAACAAACTTAGTAGCAATTACTTCTAAAGATAAAAAATTCAAGCTGTGTGTCCAAATTGCTGATGTAGCCAGAGGATCTGAAAGCAGACTGAATCACTATTTGTTTGCCACATACTGTTCATATACTTAATCCCATACTTCAGGGCTTTTGCTGATTGCTGATTTGCTAGGGCCTTCTCCTAGTTAACCATCTAGCTCCTTCCCTTCCCCTTTCTGCTTAAGCATTAGGCGTTGTGAAAGCTTGGCAAGGATTTTCCTTTGCCCTTGTCTGCAACACAGGATAAAAGCCACTTCCTGGACTTGCTCTGAATGTTAATGCTTTCTTTTACTACAAGAAGTCAGATACTGGTGCTCCTGACGCATCCAGTGGTTAAGCATTCAGAAAAGGTCTACAAGAGTTGTCACAAACCAAAACAGGGACAGGGTGAAGAGCCAGGGATGTGTGATATGAGAGAAGACCACAAAGCAGTGACAGAGGTTTTCATGTATACAGCTACAAAGAGGAAAGAAATTAATTATTCTCCATCTCCACATGATCCAAGAGTAATGGACTTAAACTAAGCTGGATATCCCATGTAGTCATCAGGAAAAGTTTCCAATACAAGGACAGTGTTGGAAGAAGCTGCCAGAAAAATAATGAAAGACTGGTTTAGACACACACCTGTCAGACAGGACTGATGCATAATTGAATTTGCTTCAGATCAAATGATTTGGTGAGGTCTCATCTTCTATAATTATTACATTTACCACTGGGACTAACTCCTTTAGCACAGGTCCTTTGTTTGTCATTGGAGTCACAGAAAGTGAGAACCCAAAGCATAAGTTGATGACTTCTTTAAACATATATGAAGTAGAAAGATTCCCTGGCAATCACAGGAAACATAAGAAAAAATAAGAAAAGGAAAAAAACCCCACCAAAACCAAACTGGCTAAAAGGGACAACTTCCCACTTATAGCAGGGTTAACTTAAGAGTTAAATCAGTCTGCCTAGAGCCTTGCCCAAGTGAGGTTTGAATATCTCCGAGGATAGAGCCTCTGTAGAAGAACTCTCTGATCAGGAGCACATCTGCCTGAAAAACCATTGTGAACAACTCTAGGGAACAAACCATGTAACTTTTTGCTGTCAAAGGAAGGAACAGGAAGACAAGAGTCTTCAAAACACCGCTTGCACCTCCTCTAACAGCATGCAAGATAAGCTGAGAAGAAATAAAGTCCTACCTACAAATGTCAATAGAAACCTATTAGCAAGAGGAAAATACAAAGGAAAGGAAGGGATCTCCAAACAAAGCTAAAATGAAAAGCCCAGTCCACATGGTGGTGGTTTGCAGAGGAGGGATGGCTTTCACAGAGGAGGGGAGCATGGGGCAGTCGTAATTCCCAGGGTTCATTTTTATTGTATCTGCCTATCTACAGAAACAGGTCATCCACAAGGACCTTTTGCTGAACAAAGACTCAGGACAGCTGGACAAACCATTTCTGGATTTGCTGACCTGGCTTATGTCACTACAGTCCCAGAAGTCAAATCCCAAGAGGGAGCAGTTTTCTGTACATCAAATTCTCCTGATTTATCTGCCTGCACACTAATTCAAGTCTATAAAACATTCCTGAGCTTGAAAGCTTATTCTTTCAACAGCAGTTCGAAGCAGGCACACAGTGAATAAGCCAAGCAGGCATTTTCATTTGAAAAGCAAGGTGAAATAATAATCAAGGTTTCTTAAAACCAAAGGCTGGTGAGTGAAAGTTGGCACTCCCTTCAGCATGTGCAATGCTGCACAGCAGGGCAAGTCAGTTATTAACCAGAGGGTGTTTAAAGTTTCTCAGAGTCATTGGTCAGATCCTATCTGTGCTGTTTCAGAAACTGAAGCAGGGTATGCCTGCAGGTGTGGTTTCACAACATTTTAGGCCGAATAAGGCCTTGCTGCTACCATAGAGCATCATCCCTCCTGCCCTCTCTGCTTGGCTCTCTGTTCCTGCTGGGTTACCCTCTGAGAGCTTGAACAAAGGAAATGCTGTTTCTCAACAGCGTGAAGGACTTGAACCAATGCACAACACCACACGCAGGGGAGAATCACCTCCATATTAAAGACAGGACACTTCATTTTATGAAGGCTAAGTGAAACCTGTAGCAAGCCACCAATGCATTTTCAGCTGGGCTCACACTTATTGGGGTGAGGGCTAAATAGCAATACTACAATTTTAAAAAGGACATTGAGATGCTACACTGAGGATGCAAAGGTAAGAGCATTGCTCCACGAGTTCTGAAGGAACCAGCCTGCCACAACCCCAACACAGCAGAAAAGCAGGCAGGTTCCTGCCTGGCCTGAAAGTTGGCCTGGCCAAGGAGGTGACAAGTGCCAGAGCCAAAGGCTTGCAGAAGGGAAGAAGAAGGACTATGCACATGGGATGGGGAGGGAAGGGTCAGGTTTCTCCCCTTTGATGACAGTGAGTTAGATCAGCTCAGCTGTAACATGTAATTTCATCCTCAAATACCAAAATGCTGAGCACATGTGAAAAAAGTTTTATCTGTGAAAAGAAGTGAGCAGATCTTTCAATAACAGCCACTAGTTTAAAGCAGAATGTTTGTCAGTAAGTGTTCTCAATCTCTTTTAAATTTAAAAACAATAATTTAGAGAAAATCAAGATTTTTCAGGGTCACAAAATGTTGTCACTTCAATGAAAATCCCACAATCGTTTCAGACCTGATGATAGAATTCCAAAGCACAGCCCACACAAACCTTGAGTCGAACATGGACAGGGAACTTTTTTAAAGGCAGTCTCTACTCCCAGTACAGAGAGGGACAGTTTAAGGGAACTTCAGGCTACTCCAACCACACTTGTAACCTTCAAGAAAGCTCAGCACTACCCCCACCTGCACCCAGCTGGGCTGAAGCCAAAATAAATCTGGCATAAAGCACAAATGCCCTGACTTGGAACTGGATATGGCCAAAGTGTTTGCCCTCGGGGAGGGAAAAGGAGTTTGAGACAGAACCCCGCAGAAAGATTGTTCTTTGAATTACTTCTCTGAATTATGACTTCCAGTGCACCAAAGATCTCCACTGAAAGTGGGAACAAGAAAGGGACCAACTTTGGCTCCTGTACTAGGCTTTGGGTTCCCACACCACCACTTCCAGTGGTTCCTTACTGCGCTGGCAGCACACTGAGTGAAAACTGATCTGCTAAAGCAGAAGTGACTTAGAAAGGGTCTAAGGAGACAAATGTGGCAGGGTTTCAGGTCACAAAAAGTTAAAATTACACTTTGACATGAAGCCAAGTCAAGACTCCAAAGTCTGTCACTTCTTTGTGAGCTCTCACTCACTCTGTGCTGTGAAGGACCTGATAACAGTTACAGGTGGAAACGTATTTCTCACTTCAGTTACTTGAACAATGCACTAAAAAAAAAAAAGGCAATCAGGTTCATTCTCCAAAAGCCAGGAAGATAATTATTGAGCTGTTATGCAGAGCCATGCAGTTAATTTTACACAGATGATGGGAGACTGACCCGACTATGACCGCAGAATGACTTCTGGCTGCATAATCTGCATGTGATCAAACAAACAACAGGTTCATAGGATCAAATTTGTAAAATTCATTGCTAAATAAGCACTATCTCAAGTCTCAAGTTCACTTTATGCTTTATTTCACTGAGGGACAAGAATTCCACATTCACCACATACACTCTAGATAAGTAATGGTAGCATACAGGCTTTGATTCAAACTGGCCACGAAGTGCTGCCCATGTGGCTCCTGGGCTTTACAGCCATTTAACAGAAGTAGTTTGGCTGATTTTTGGTCTCTAAAGGTAAAGAAAGAACAAAGAGGAATAATGTTGGTTGTTCAACTTCAGAAGAGCACACCTAAAACATTCTGCACACACTAGCTCAGGTTAGTGTTCAACTGTGTTACATATGTGCCTGTGTTACAATCCCATGACAATCCCAGGATAAGAAAATCCAACCAGCAGTCTGTGGGCCAAGTCTACAAGAGAATCTCATCCAATTTCCATGGCACAAACCAGACAGACATTTCTTTAACAGAACATGCTCTCTTAATAGGCAAACAACTCCTCTTTCAAGCAGCCAAGCACTCCAGCCCTGGGAAGAGATGATGGGGCTGGACTCATGCTTCATCTTGTACATGGCACATAACCCACTTGGATCAGGTGGACTGAGGGGAGAGGAAGTGCAGAGAGAGTAGGACAGACTTCCATACTTGCTGACACCAAACCATCTTGATCTGAACACTCCTTACCTCTTTGCAGCCAACTATCACTTGAGAAACTGGCAGTGTCCCGCCTTCCTCCTTTCCTGGTCTAGCTTCAAGTGGATAACGACCTGTGACCTTAATCCTCCAGTGTGTACACAATGCAGATGTCATAATTATTAACAGTTTGCAGTAAGATGCAAATTCTTTAAAACATGAGTGTCACTGAAACCACTCTGCCCAAAGCAGAGCTATCACAGAAGTGTAGAATAACTAAGGAGAGAAGTCACCTAGTCCAGCCCTTGCTCAACGGTCTAATTAGATCATGTTGGCTGAGGCCATGTCCAGCTGAGTCCTATAACGTTAGAGGTTCCACCAGCTCTCTAGGCAAGTCTGAAATAACCAGAGAAAAATGGATTCAAGGGAGGCAGGGCCCCAGTCACACCAACAGGTCTTACAGACTGTCTCTGACAGGGACTCAGAGATGACTCTCAAGGTCCATCAAACATGATCCAAGTGGTATTTGAAGGAGAGTCTGTCTGCAGCTGTTACCCACAGCTGTGATTTATGAACAGCCCACACGCTGCACTGACATTTGTCACTAACACAACACTGATATTGTTTCACTGCTGAAATTTTAATTGAACTAATCAACTAAAGCAATTAGCCTACAATTCCAAATTTCTTCTTTATCAATGCAAACTGTCCCAAACACTCCCTCATGCATTCCAAGATCTCCAATGCTTCTCTTCAGCTACAAGGCAAGGCAGCTGTTCCTTTGCAAAGCTCAGGGGCAGACTTATAATTAAAAGACTGGTAAGGTGCCTGAAATCATCCAAGGACTCTGGATGTTTTTTCACCTTGTTGCTGAGAAACCATCTGCAGTCTTAGCAGAATTTCAGAAACAAAGCTATAGAATTACAGAAATTTATAACAGAGCTACAGAATCACCTATTTTGCTAACAGCAGAGTTGGGGATTTTGCTCCAGTGCTGGAACATTTTCAATCAGAGGTTATATGGAAAACAATAAGCACAATCTGTGCTCTGAATATGCAAGTTATCAATGAAGATAAAAGTAAAATCCTCACCAAGAAGTGAATTCACAATAGTCTTAGTGCAAACCCTGTGGAAATTCTTCCTATTGTTAGGACATTCACAAAACATTCGCCTTTGGAGTTATCAAGATATGTAACAAAGGTTGAACACAGATTTCAGCCCTAAAACAATTCCACCAGAAGTAACACCCAAGACCCAAAAAAGCCCCTCCCCTGACAACCAGCTGTCATTCATTCTGGCACTTGAAGAACATTTACTTTCTGCCAAACACAGACTTCCATCTCCAGCCCAGCTGAAAGAGTTCTTGCTACAGGAGTCACTATGCCAATACAGACCCAGAAATTCTAATTTTACCCAATAAATTGGATTTTGTTAAAGAAATATTACCAATTATTTATTTTTTAAAAGTAGCTATTTAACCAACTCAGAAGCTAACCTAAAACCAAACATTTCAAACAAAGGAAGCAAAAATACTAAACCACTCTCAGATTTTTCTAGTTTCTCAGTGGGAAGAGGGAAAGAAGAGACAATAGGACAGGCCAATTTTCCTGTCATTTTCAGATATTTTCATGCAAATTTGCCAAGTGGAATACACAGATTAAATGTCAAATTATTTTCCTACTTATTTTCAGATGCAAAGAAGAGCCTGCCTGCCTGAAAGCTTATCATCTCACCCACGACTCGTTAGTTTGATATTAATTTCTATTATCTGCTGAAATCATCATGACTTCATTAACAACCTAGTAACTCTGTTTAGGATAACACTCAATAGTTTGAAACTCCCAGACATAAGACACGTCACTTTATTAACAGAAACACATTCACTAGTTCATATGTAAAAATCAGAATCTTTACTGCAAATGAACATTTAACAGAGACTGTAAGCAAAACAAACCTTAGCAGTGACTTACCAGGAAGCCTGTTCATGTTGACCCCTTGAGCAGAAAGTCCTATTCCCATATACCTTCAAAAAACCAAACAAAACACCAGTCAAGCACAGAATGGCCAAGGCACAAGATTTCCTGCAGCAAAAAATATAGCAGAAAAATAAACCAAACCCACACACAAATTATTTAAGAATGACAAAATCCCTAAAGATTTTTCCATTACTCAAGTCTTTTATTGAATACAAGATAAAATGTCAGTCTCCTTTAGTAACTGAGAGCTTTCCCATATACAACTGCAGCTACCCTTTAGCTCTTAATTGGTAGGAAAAGGACTGGAAAACAATTAGCAATTTAATTTCTGGCTTGGTATTTGTGAGGTTTTTTAACACATGTCTCAGAAAAAATCCTCTTTATATAGGTGATTAATAAGAGAGTAAAAAAATACACAAGGGCAGATACATGAGGACAGATATCTAGGCTTGATGTGCTGTCTCCAGGAATAGCTGGTAGCGGATGCACAGGATAGGGCAAAGAGTTTTTCTTTCCAAGAACACTC
>NW_008661175.1:20735-37275 GCF_000695815.1 Acanthisitta chloris
CAATTTCCTAAGCAAAAGATGGTCTTCCTGTGTTTTGCACCTCAGTAAATTTTCCTCCACTAATCCAACCACTTTCTGAACCTTTGCAAGCTCTTTGCAAAGGCAACAATATCCTGCAGTTCCCCCATTCAATTCCTGCCCAAGCTGTTCTGCTTGGTACTTGCATTTTTAGACCTGGGAGAGGAAAAGCATTTCCCTGTCAACTTTCTCAAGGATTTTAAAGTCTTCATTCATACTCCACTCCCCAAAGGTCTCCTCAAGGTTGACTAATCCCAGTCTACTCAAGTCATTGCCCTATGGAAACTCATCTCTTGCTGCACTTCCAGTTCTGTAACTTCTTTGAGAAGCAGGGGGTAACCAGAACCAGGAGCATCACTCTCAACACAAACCCACAGGGATTATTACAGACAACAGCATAATGATGTTCTTCACTTTGGTTTCTATTCCTCCCCCTCCTGATCTCTATTATTCCATTTATTTTTTGACTGCAGATGAGAACTGAACTGATTTTTCCATGGAACTAGGACACAACTTGTCCCTGCACTCTAAGAGGCAGCTCAGAGACCATTTTTTGTGTCAAGTTTGTTTATTCTGCCCCCATGAGATTCACATTACACCTATCCAGCAGGACAGTAAGGCACTGCCAGCTTCACAAAGTCTGCTCTTCCTCACTGCAATACTTATGCACATACCCATTTTGTTTCTTCTGTTTCTGTTAATTTGCATGGTCTGTAATTCTCCTGATAACCCCTGGAGCCATAGCTGCCCTGCTCAGTTCATTTTCAACACACTTTGAAATTTTTAGGTTCCTGAGCTTTGACATCAACAGTCACTGTTAGGCTCTTGGTCATGTAAGGGTATAAATCCAAACAGGCTACAGCCAATGTCCTGCTATGCTTTCACTGTATCAGTTTTCTTCCTGTGGCTTCCTCAGTCACCTGCTCCATAAAACATTAACCATGTCTGGAAATATTATTTCAGAATTTGACCCCGAAGTTACATTTCTTCAAGTTGTGTGGGTTAAATCCTCTGCAGAAACTGTTCCCTGCCCTTGACTTCCCCATCTCAGTCACTGACACCACTATATGGAAATACTAGTAACTGATTTTTTTCTTGTTTACATAGAAAACTTAATCCTTAGAGATCTACAAATTTATAAAACCTATGATCTCTCTAATAGCACAACACAGAATTGTTTTGGTGAGAAACTTTAAGACCACTGAGTCCAACTATAGACCTAGGACTGCCAATTCCACCACTAAACCATGTCCCCCAGTGCCACAGCTACACGTCTTTTAAATCTGTCCGGGGACAGTGACTCCACCACTGCCCTGGGCAGCCTGTTCCAGTGCTTGACAACCCTTTCCATGAAGAAATTTTCGTAATAGCCAACCTAAACCTCTCCTGGCACAACTTCCAGCCATTTGCTCTTGCCCTGTCACTTGTTACCTGACAGAAGAGACTATCTTCGCACACATGGCCAACTTTGTCTTTCTTGTACACTTCACAACTTGGCAGCATGACCTTCTGGATTTCAAATCCCTGAAACCCAGTTTTACAGTGCTTTAAAATAAGTCAATCCCTTCTTTTAAAAACATGCTCTATTTCTGAAGTGCACCAGCTCCCAGAGGATCCAGACCCTTCCTTCCTCCTCACACCAACAGAGAGAGCAAACAGGCAGCAAACTCTTGGCTCACATGGCATAAAGCCGGACATCAACCATGCTGATAAAAGACAGAACCTCCTGAGGCACACACGTACCCCACAATTCCTGATCTGACCATTCCAGCTGGACCCAGCCTCCTTCCTAGTCGTCAAGGAGATGAGATCATCCAGGAAAGACCTGTTCCTGGTCTGTAGAACAACCCTGAGCTCACACACTACACATGCTGTGATGATTGCTGCCTGGCACATCCCCATGAGCCCTTCAACTCCTGAACCTCATGTCCACTGGAAGAAAAGCAACAAGTAAAGTTCTGCTCTGATGTAAAGATCTCAAGGATGGAAGAGGCTTTAGGAGAAAGCACTATGTGAACTCATTCCCTTGGAAAAGAAAAAAAGATACCCTTTTTTTCTCTGTAACCAACACTTTTTAAACATCTCACTCCACAGTCAATGGCTCAGCTATTTCATTCTTTAGAACTCTCGAATGAAGACCAGATGACCCCAATGATTTGTTCCTGTGTTTTATGGATAAATAAGACTGTTGCTGTATTAAGCCTTCAACGGGAACAAGATTATCATTTAAAAACCAAGACTGGCATACGTTTTGTTGACAAATTACATTTTTGCTGCATTAACTCTTTGACTTGAGAAGGATAATCCTTTAAAAGCAAAAGACTGGCATTTGTGAGCCTCTAAACATTCCTACCCTTTCAGAGGCCTTCATAAAGAGCTTTCCTCATCATCTCCTGGTTTTACAGACTCTCTGCTTCCTTCCCATCCCTGATGTTCTGGCAGGGAAAAATATTCCTTTAACATTTCAGACCTTGAGCCAGATGTCCCTCACCTCATTTGGGTTTTTTAAGCTTAAAAGTTTGTTCTTTCCATTCTTCTCATCAAACAAAATTTCAGCTTTTTGAGGGTGAATCTCTATTGCCTCTCATCCCCATTATTATGCCAACTGTCAGGTCATTCTGAGTCTCTCCAATAGTTCACACACTTCACTCTGATCCTCCAATACAATGTCTTCTTAAACAGTCTCCACATTGCCTCAAAGCATTTAACCTTTCTGATTTTATTCACTATTCTTAAAAAAGCTTCTCCAGTTTATAAGGTTTCTTTTCTGGCTATTCTGTTGCTGGTTGGTGGGTTTTTAGGATGGACACTGAAGTGTTTGGGTTTGGGGGCCTGTTGTAGGACTTCTCAAAGGACATCAAACATGAGCTTGTGGTCAGTGCTGCAGAGCAATATCTAACCACTCATTTCTTGGAAACATTTTCTGCACTGCTCAGGGCATAAGTTAGAAGTTACATCCTTTCTCAGGAGTTCCCTGAGTCATGAGAGTCTTTCTGAAGGAGTCATTTATTGCACCTAAAAATTCAGGCTCAGTTGTGTGACATAGCCACATCTATAATAAAGTGAATTTTGGGGATATGTTTACAGTTTTCTGGGCACAATATGGAAGATTTCTCCCTATATCTGCTGGGAGTGCTCCAGCTCTTCCTCACCACCTTCTCAGTGCACTGACAGATAGAGAGTTCTTGCTAGCATTCGATTTCCTTACTACACCTGAGTCTGGAACTCTCTGCTGCTACAGTTTTCCTTACTACATGGTGGATTTTGCTGTGGGTTGGTTTTTTTTCAAGTACATGTGCAAGCAGCCAGGATCTCAGTCCACAGCTAGAACTGCGCTCCAGATCTGTGTGAGAAGTGCCACCTCTGCCAAAAGCCTCAGGGGAGCTGTGATTCAAAGTACCACATTGTTTGAACACAATATAAAGGCACTAAGCCTGGTGCAATAATACCAGAGTGCTCAGTCCTGACACTGCCAGGTCTGACAACACTTAGCAAAAATCTGTCGAGGAGCAGATCACTCAATTTCTCTGGCAGAACCATCCCCACCAACTTCACCTGCTCACCTTACCAAGCCCAAGTATTCCTGGATTGTTGTCAGTACTGAATTTTGTTCAGTGAGCAGGATGTGCCTTTTGGCATAGGGAATGTTTCTGATGTCCTGATCTATTTGTCTCAGCTGAAGGTGAAACACCATAAAACTGTGGCCACTTTGTGATGCAGTGGTGTCAGATTCCTTCCTTTCAGTATCACACAGCACAGCTCCACTGGAACAGGGCCACAGGCCAACTCCATCTCTCCTTATTGCCTGAGGGTGCTTGTCTGTTCCTCTGCCTCTACACTGACATTAGCAGACCTAGAATTTAACAGAGAGCACAAACATCCCTTCTGCACACAACCTTGGCACAGCTTCACCACAATCACAGCTGCAGCACTTTGATGCCTTCCATGCTGTCCCACCCCTTGCTGGGTCACTGCACTGTATTCCCACAAGGGTGGCAATACCAAGGAAACTACTGGAAATTAGAGGAAATAACATAACTGATGAACTCTGACAAAAATAGGTCATCTCCCATTTCAGCTTATCCTGCTTAACTTCATTATTTTTCTATGCAGGTTCACTCTCCCTCTTCTGTATACAGCACCAAGTCCCACACACATAACCAAGGGCAGAACTCACACAATAGTATCTTTCCATTTTCAGACAACACAGCTTTAAATTAGGGCTGTAAGCTTGCACTTCTATAAAAAGTAAGTACAACTGCACAAATTCTAAATTTAAGATTACACTTTAATCTAGATACACAACACCATGGAAATGTGTCACTAAAAAACCCCATAAAACATGACCACAAGCCTTCCTAGTTCACAAATTTTTGCTCTTCAATTTATGCTCCCATTTAAAGCTCTCGACAGACTTTAAAAATAAGACCATAATGTCTATAGAACAGAATTTGCAGGCAACCTAAAATAAAACAAGACTCTCTCACCATGCTGGGTTTCAACTCCACAAGCCCACAGCTTATATCCAGAACTTCAAACTGCCTTTATTGCTGGTTATTGTTTTAGAAGGTGCTACTCTGCTTTGCTCATCTACTATCAATTTACGTATCAGAAGTAATGGGTGAAATGAGCTTTGAGATCTCAGACAAAAAGTCACTCTGTTTGCTTGAAAAGTGAGACGAAGGAAAGAAATCATCCTCATTTTCACCACCCCCAAAGCACCAGCTGCTTTCTGAACTTCTTGGTGCAGAACAGCTTCTCACTTCCTCAACTCCAAATGCTCCAAGACAGTTTTGTGTACGCAACAAACTCAAAACTATTTAAACAGTATTTATGGGTCTCATCAAGAGCAAACTACTGCCTGTTTTTTTTTAAATTAATCAATTGTGACATTCAGCATCATTCAACACACATCTCTACAGTCTGCCTGCCTGTACCACCCCTGGGCTTGGAGGTTTCAGCTGTGGACAGACTCCCTGTGGCACATCCATTAACTGGAGTGCCTTTCTGAGGGATTCAAAGAGCCTCTTTAAAAAAAAAAGGAAGCACAGGAATGTTACCATCCTCTTTCAAACTGGAAAAAAATCCCTTTTTTTAGGGTTTGGGGTAATGATACCTTTGTATCCATTATCCATCGTAGGTAGGATGTATACCTTGACTAAAGCTAGACAAAAGTGACCTCCCAAAACCATGTTCTCAGCAGTGAACACTGAGTACTTGGAACTGCCCTCTCCGCTCCATCAGAAGCTTCAAAAATGCTGCATCAGTAGATCAATTCCAAATAGAGCAGCCTGACAAAAATAAACGCAGACACATGCTGGTGATTCAATCAGAACAGTCTTGTTTCCACTCACCAGCAGCCTCAGTAGTTACCATAGCATCAAATTCTTCCAGACTTCCACTGTACCTCAGCCCAATCCAATACTGGTTGTTCTTGAAAATTTGACTCAATCAGCCACACTTACCACTAGCCACAACATCAGCTCTGCCTCTTTCATCCATGCCATGGCTCTCCTTGGCCATAGTAGAAGAATGAAGGCCCTTGGTTGCAAGCCCTCATGCCAAGAGATACTGTCTCCATACAGGACCAGAATTTTTCCCTTCAGGTCTTACAGCACCATGACTGTGGTAAGATTAAGCTCAAAGACACAAAACCTTTTGGTTCCTTTCCCCAGTTCCCAAGCACTAAACACAGCAGTAAACACCAATGTGTGTGCTGCCCCAGCACAGTGACATGGTCAGCATTCACTTCTGGCTCTTAGGACAACTTATGTGGTGGATTCTGCAGTGCACATGTTTGCAAAGTTGCATTTTAAATCTGTATATTTTTAACAAAATACATTTTTTTGCTTCTGTCAATAAAAGACTTTGCTTGGAGAAGAGATGGAAAATCAAAATGATTGTAATTAAAATTTAACTCTTAAAGGTACAAGAGATCTCAGATACACTGATTCAGTCAGGAATCACAGAACCATAGAATTTTAGGGGTTGAATGCACCTTATGGATTATCTAGTCCCAACCTCCTGCCCTGGGCAGGGACACCTCCCACCAGATGAAGCTGCTCAAGGTTTCATCCAGCCTGGCTTTGAACACTGCCAGGGCTGGGGCAGCCACAACCTCCCTGGGCAACCTGAGCCAGTGACTCACCACCCTCACAGGAAAGAACTTATATCTTGTCACTGGGCAGAAATTATCTGAAAAATGATGAAAAAAGAGATTTCACAGGAGTGACAATATTTGACTGACCTAAACTGAAACAAAGAGTCTGTTCTATGCATTACAGAGTCATAGGAGTAGAGGAGCCACTGATGACTGCATTTAGTCTGTCCCAGAAGGGGAATCCACCCATGTGAGAAGCAATTCTTTGAGGCAAAAGATATTTCTCCAGAACAAACATGATACCCAGAGAGCCTGCCAAAAAGTCAACGTAAGAGAAGTTTTTTGGCTAGTCTAAAGCTACTTCGTGTGAGCAACCCACAAAAATCCTTGTGAACCCAACAGAAAAACTTCAGAACAGACCTGCCCTTTGACAGCAAGTAGCTGATGCTGGAATTCCAGCACTTGCCTCTATTTGGCTTTTCCAGTGCAGGAATGGAGAACTCATTGGGAAGAACAGAGGAGAAGACAGCCACAGAACTCACAGATACATGTACTATATATTCTTTAGTTTTATGAATTTAGAAATTCCTGGGACTGGCATTTGATTATGCAGCTCAGCCAAAGCCAAGCAATCCAGCTGTGCCATGAGTTAAACATGGGATGTTCTTCTCTTCCAGAGGTGAGTTTGTGATTCAAAGGTTTCCTGCATCCTGCCATTTTTTCTGATAACCACCCCTGTCAGGTAGAATCCTGTCCTGCCAGCTATTCTGCACTCTGCTCTCCCAACACGCACAGTTAAGTCTAAAATAAACAAGCTAAATGATTAAGTTAGAGACGAATAATACACCCACCACACTGGTGGCATTTCAGAGACTTCCACAGACTCTTGTGCAAAGTTCTGAACTACCATTCTTGCCTGAGGTGGGCCCTGACTTCATGCCAGGTTTAAAGAGTGGTGAGAAATGATAACCCATATCAATTCACCTCCTGAAATCACATTGTCGCAGTTATGGTGGGGGAAGGGGAATGTTATTTTAAGGCAATGAAGAAAACAAGTTACATCTGTTTAAAAACATTACCTATGGCACATAAAATACTGGATTCCAACTGTGTCTGACTCCTCAGTCTAACAATAAATATTTTGGAACAACTTCATAATGGAATCTAATCTCTAGAGTGGAAGTGGTTCTGGTTTTATTTGTGAACATTGTGCTGTTCTGTGACAGTGCTGCAGAAATAGCACTGATGGGCTCCAGAAGGAATCCCAATTCCCCAAGCAGAGGCCAGTAAAGACAAACAATTGCATGGATGAAAAGAAGTATATAAAGGCAAGAAAATAAGATTTTTAAGAGCTCATTAAAAACAACTACAAGTGTCCTGAGGCACATAGGAGTCCACCACACACCAGCCCTTAGGAAGGCAGAGAAGCTCTAAAAGCTGAAGTCTGTGGAAGAGAGGTGAGTAAGCAGGACAGAACTGAGAGGCAACAATCTGCTAAAGTAACACAACTTCTCGGGCTGTTTGTGAGTAAACAGTGACCAAACTACAGAGGAAGAATAAGAAGTTATTTTTGCTAGACCAAAGTATCAGATTTCCAGCTCCCTTCCAATTTTAGGATCACAGTCAACTGGTATCTGTCAGCTGCAGGAAGGGAAATCTCTCTCTTTTCTGTGCTACCTTCAGGAAGGGAAAAGGCTGAGGATGTAGATTAGCAATGTAGGTAGGAATACTGAAGGTCAGAAAACACAGATCAGATGAAGACTCGACTTGAGCACCATCTAAGAAAGAAAAGGGTTGATACAAACCCCACCAGGCTAAAATCACCACTAGAATCCAGCCAGAATAACCAATTTCTACATCTGCCACCCCAAGCATCATCATATTCAACAGGACCCCAAACCCTGCAGTATACTGTGGCCAAAACCAACTGCAGCTGAAGGTAAGGTGTCCCAACAACTCATTTTCCCAACTTCAGTTTTTTCCCTCTCCACTGCTAACTTGTTCTCCAAGTCAGCTGATACCCAACAAAGTTCACACAAACCATGTCAGTCTGTGAACAGCACAAAGCATTACTGATACTCATTCTCTGCTTATTTATTCTGGTTACACCCAACTGAATAACTAGGATTTTTGTTCAGTTTGTCCTGTTGATTAACAAACCTCACTTCCAATTGCACTGCTCAGTCACTGAAAATGTATTCGGGAAGTTAAACAGGTTTCCATGACTGAATGGAGCTAAGATTGTTTGACTGCCAGTCTAAGCAACAGGACATTTTTTCCTGCCATGAACAAAGCCTAGAAACTAGTAAGAAAGATGCTAGAGTTACCACAAATATCTAACAAAGACATCCAGAAGAGGGCAAGTCATATAAAGACTACAAGTTTCATTCTGGAGACTAATCTTGCATTTCAGTCCATCAGTCAGCTCCAAACAGCAACTTGAGGCCTTGTTTGCTCCAGTAAAAATCAGGGGAACAATATAAATGCAATAACTCACACCAGAAGAAAACACACCACTACCAGGTCACTGGTTCTCTAAAGAGGTATTCTCCCATCCTTATAGGCTAATTTGCTCTGGTTTAGGCTTGGATGGTAACAACTCTTGTGAAAGGAAGAAATTACAGAAAGAAGTAGCTGCAATATTTACATACGATCTAGGTTTTTTTAATTATGTGAAAAATACATTACAGAAAAAGTACCACACAAAGTTTTGGTTAGATGCACTGATGAAATAAAAATCTTTTCTCTTTAAACAGCAACAGTCAGAGCTTGGGTGAGCACTGGGAAAGCAACACACACTGAACTCACAGATCTTTACACACTGACATCTCCACAACAAGGAACAAAAGCTTCATGTGGACCAGAGCACCAATACAAAGAACTTGCAAACAAGAAGGAAGATTGTGTCTCTAGGATTGAAACTGTAGTGTGGAAACAGAGATCCAGTCATATACCACAGGTACAATGTAAATCCCATTCCCAGTTCAGAAAATGAATGTGGCTGTGGAGTTGGTATAACAACTAACACAATTCAGCTTCAGTGGCAGAGCTGAAGAAAAAGAGTCAAAGCCTCACAATGGATGAAAAATTTTTTAGCAGTTCATCATCCCAGAGCTTCACAAGCGACGGAAAAGAGTTTCCCATCTATAAAAGTTATCCAGCTTATACAAATTAATTATTAAACAGAATTCCTTAGATCTAGAAGCCTAGAACATGTCAATAATTAGCTCCCATTATTCTATGATTTATTAACTGCAAACATATTCTGAAGAACTGAAGCATAATAATATTTTACACATATTCTAAAGATGCTGATTTTGCTAGAGTTTACTTTGGTCATATTCCAACCTTTTCTGTAATGGATATTCAGAAACAGCTGGGGGAGGAGAAAGGAAAAAAAAAAACAACCACCCAACAAAAATGATCTGAAACTTTTCCTCTTTATTGTGCAAAATCTCACAGGTAGCTGAACCAAAAAAACCCAAACAAACAAACCCAGAAGTTTTCACAGCCAGAAATCTAGAAAACCTCAGTCTCCAGTCACACCTAAATGGACACATCACTAGTGGAAAAGTCACACATTGCCATGACTATTTCCATTTCATTTCCTTATTTCACAAATTATTTTAAGGATAAATTGATATTCTCCCATCACACGGATGGGTCCATGACACTGCTAGAAAACACTGAGGTCAAATTTCCACTTCACTGATAAAAAAAAGTTAACAACTGCAAATCAGACATTCCAATCTCACAACTTGCTTTACGCTGAAAAAGCTGCTCTCATTAGTCCCCTTTGCAAGGGTTTAGCAGAACTGGGACAAAAAAACCCCTGTAACAATTTGTATGAGATGTCATCAATTGACATGAAACCTCAGTGGAAAATGAGTGTCTCTACACCTGAGAGCACCAAGGTGGAGTTGGTTGGTAGCTAAGCAAGCAGGACTTGCTTGGGCAAGACCTACTGCAAATGGGAACAAGGCAGGAACTGTTTATGGAATCTACCTGGGGGATTTATTTATGTGTTGGGTTGTTTAAATGAATGTCTGTGGAACAGCATAAATCCAAACAAGCAGACATACCTGCAAATAGAAGAACAACCCCCTCTCTGTGCTGGTTTTGGATTCCTGGAAACCAGGATGGAAAAAAATAAAAGAGGGGAGGAAATCAATTATTTACAGACTTATCAGCAACAAATAAGGGATCCCACAGCACGTGCAGACACTAGAAATCCTCTGTTCCCAGAAAGTATCCCCTAGCTTTCCCCACAGCCACATCCAGACAGGATGACACTTGGAGGTGTCCACAGCACAACCAGCGATGGATGTACATGGGCAGCTGTGCCATCAAAGCCCCCAATGTCAGAACACTCCAGGGAGGCTCCTGTCAGCATCTGGAAACCATTAGAGAGCACATGAGCAAAGGCTTTTCACAGAGCAATCACACTCACCATATGCTGAAGAGAAATGGAAAGTTGGCAAGGAAGAATATAAGCAGGGAAGAGGAGCAGATTACTTGTTACTAATGTACAGACACTAACCAACCGACACATCTGACCTTTATTTTTTTTTTTTTTTTGCAGTCAGAGAGAAACTCAGCTATTTTTAAGTCTGGGATATGGTGCACTTGTGTACAAAAGCTTACAGAAGACTTTTACAAACTATGGTGTGGACTAAGCTAGATTAGCTCTTCAGTCACTCCTCAAAGGACTCTTTCCTCCTTCCCCCAGAAAACTGCCCACAACCTAAGCTAGCACTGACCAACTTCTCCAGATAACAGGCTGCACAACTCAGAGCAACTGTGGAACAGCTGGAAGGAGAACACCAACACTCCTTATAGCCCATTTCTTCCCACCTTCCCTCTTCTGCCCTTCTGGGTCTCCTCATCCCCATTTAATGAACAGAAATCACTGTGTCAAGGATTGATTCAGCAAAAAGACTGTTAACACAATCCAGCTCATTACACAGTCACCAGTGCTGGCACAAAACAAAAATCATGGCAAAAAGAAAAGCCAGAGTGGCTCTTTCAGTAGCCTTCCCGGGATAGCCCAAAGTCCTCGTCAAACTGCCCTGGCACACAGGGCTGGACCACCTGGCACCTCCTCTGCCCACAGACCACTCTTGCTGTGTTTGCACAGAGCATGCAGAGCCACCATGCACAGGCAGTGGCTCTGCCACCTCCAGAGAGGTCATGCCCGCTGCAGGATGCCAACACACCATGAGTAAGCAGCTGTTCCAAACCAAACCATTCCCAGAAAAAACAGCTGCGGACAGCAAATTGCCATTGCAAAGGCAATCCACAGGCTGCTGGGCTGTCTGCCCCAGGAGCAGCTCAGAAATGGAGAGGAGGCTGTAGGACAGGTGACTTCTGCTAGAATCCAGAACCACAGAGGACCATCAGGGTTGACCTCCAGCATGTCCTCCCAAGTCACACTCCATCACAACCCAGCATGTGTTTGGGGAGGTAAAACCAGGCAGGAAACCAAACTGGTGGTCAGGAACACACACTGTCACCCATGAGACAGCTCACCTTGCCCCAGCATAAAGAGGACAACAAAGATGACTTGTCCTTCTGAGTCACAACAGCCTGTAAGTTGTGGGTTGACTGCCCTGCCCTGGTGAGTCTCTCCCTGTTCCTGTTTACCAAGCAGAGAACATCTAATGGTGAAACAGAAGCCCTGAGATGTGCTGACAAATCACCAGCAAACAGAAACATGTACTGGACAAAGAGAGAACTAGAGTTCAGTGCCTCAAATATAGCCAAGGTTGAACTGTTAGGAACACCACCACGATAAAAGCCTGAGTTATTTGTGGCAGCTCAGTCACAGACATTTCTGCCAGTCTGCTCATCTCAGGAATGCTGGAAGCAAGCCATCCACAGAATCATGGAGAGGTTTGGACTGGAAGGGACCTTGGACCCTTCCTTTTTCATCTTTCTGCCCAAATCTGAAGCTTCTATCAGGCAGTCAGAGAGTTCCTCCAGGTAAATTTGAAGACAAAGATGCCAAAGCCTCTTCAGGCATCCTGTTCTGGTGCACAACCATTTTCACGTCCAGCTGGCATCTCCCTTGTCACATCTTGTGCCCCTTTGCCTCTTGTCCTTTTGTTCCAGTTGACAACACTCAGGAGACAAGCACACAATGGCTCAGGAATGAAGCATCCAGCAAGTCTTAAGACAAAACTGTTGAACACTTTGAATTCAACAAAATGAGGGTTGCTGCAATCCTACCCTTCCCTCTCTGAGCTCAGCCCATCCCTTTATTGACTTGTCTTCAATTAACATCAAGACAGAACCCCAAGAAACAGTCCTCAATTTAAAGAAGATTAAAAAAAGGAGCAATGTCTGACAGTGACGTCAATTGATTAAATCATCATTAATTACTCTCATGTGATCAGCTTTCAACTAGTTGCCTCCCTGGACCAGCCCATGACAGGACTGGGTAGCAAACTGTCACCATGGGGCAAGGCACAGAAACATGTGTGAAAATGCAAGCGCAGAACCTCAACCTCACAGACTTGACGTGTATCGTCCTGTGGAACCACTCCCTGAGTGCTCAGCACAGACAAGGAAGTGAGGGGAGGGCTGGGACTAGAGACTGCAAACTAAGTTCTTGTCTGCCCTCCCAGGATAAGGACCACCTCTCTCCTAAAAAAAATGCAGCACAAACAACAGATCAATCTACTGACAGATCTGATTTGTTAGGTGTTACCTAGAAACCTTGTCAAGACAATTTTTCAGTGGTAGTCTGGCAGCTTCCCCTCCCCCAGAAAAAACCCAAAACAAAACAGAAAACTCACACACAAAAACCAAACCAGTAAATAAACATGACCTCTTATCAAAACGGACTAAACCCACCAGGAAGGGAATTGATCACCATTCAGTGAAAAGTTCTCAACCATCCTTTCTTTCACAGGGTTTTGGTTCTACCTCAGTGCAAGAGCTGTGGAAGATCCAAAGCTAGGAAAAACTGATCAAACTTCGAAGTTTACCAAATTGACTTTTTTGCTGCTGAACTTGCTTTGAAATATCCACCAATAAATGATTTTACAGATGCTGAGGCAGAAAAGTGCAGTGATGGGGACGGAGAGTTATCATGAATCATTTTGTTTGCTTCTTTAACCAAAGCACCTCCGGGGCAGGTGTTTAGGGCCAGGGGAGACAATGCAAAGGAGGAAGCTTTTCTGCCAGCTATGGGTGCAGGCCCAGGACAGTCCAGACCAACTAGTGCTTGTGCTGCTGCAGCCCCTCCCTGTCCCCCTGCCCTGGCATTGGCTTTGCAAACTGAGCACAGGAGTGGCTCTGCCTGGATTTTCCTGGGGGGAAGGCAAGGGTGTGTGTTTGTACTGCTAGGATACAATGTGGTGGGAGGAAACAAAGCAGAGAACACCAGCATACTGGATTTAAATCCCTTTAGTCCCATGAAAAACAGAAGGGAGAGGTTAAAAAGGCAGCCCTGACACCTCAGTTGTCTCCACAGCTCAAGTTTCTCCACCACAGTGACACCACCAATCCAAAACTGGCACTGCCTGATGCCAATTCAAGGACCCTCTTATCAGTATGTCACAGACAGGCAACATCTCCCGTCAGGCTGCAAAAAGGCATCGTGTGAGCTTTGGCATTCTTACATTTCCATTAAATGCCACTAGGAGCTTCTTGCCTGTGACCTGAGCTTCTGTGGTTTACTAGCAAGTGTCATCATCTAACCAGGGTGTAGAGCCCTAAACCAACAACTGTGAGCACAGAAAGACAACAGCTGTGGGCAAAATCAGAGCTCCTCAAAGCACTTCCTGAAATTCATTGCACTGAGTCTGGTTTCAAAACCAAATCACTCACATTATAACAGCACCACAAACTCCAGCAAGAGAGACACAAGGAATGACCTCACATGATCTTCACCTCACAACCCCATACAGCAGAAACCCAACAACCAGCTCTGGAGCAGAGGCTTTACACCTGAAATACCCATTCTGGAAATAAGCTCAGGATTCCTGTTCTTCTCCTCTTGCTAAAGAGATTCCAGTGCTGTTCCCAGGAACATGCTCTGCCACTTGCACCACTTGAAATCTTCTTTTCATTCCCTGAATCCCTTCCCTAGATGTCTGGACTTTAACTCCTTTGAACTGACGTCACCATGGTGGAATAAACACCGAAGAGCTTCCTAAGAAGGGAGTTCTGCTTCAGATCATTAGAACAACACACCAAGCCTCCAGCAGGCACAAGTCAAAGTAATAAAGGTGAGACACACAAAAGCACCTTCTCAAGTGACAGCCAGGCAGCAGCTACAAGAGACATTCACAACCACAAATCCCCAGCACTACTGTGTGCAAGGTAGAAGTTGGATCTGTCTCTACCAGCAGAAGACAAACAAGGCACAGGAATGGCTGAGACATGAGAGAAGCTCTCAAAGCCTCAGCACTGCCCTGACTTTGGATCAGAGCAATCAACACCTCCTGTTCAGATTGCTGCACTAACACACATGTTCTGTCTCCTTGGAAGGATTCCTGGAGAGTCACTGCAATTACAGAATACAATAAAAACAACAATGGACCACTAATATAGAGAACTCTGATCCTGAGAGACAAGCAGAAAATTCCATTATCCCCCTTAAGGACTGACCTAGACTACAGTGAGGATTAAGTGCTGTTCACTGACCTTTTGTAATGTGATTTCTTTGGAAAATAGTCTTGAAGTTCACTGCAAATCATTTCAATTTTAACAGTTACATAAACTAATCAAAGGCAGAGTTTCCAAACAGACAAGCAGTTCATCACCAAGTCAGTGAAGTGAAGGACTAAGGATGGTCCTTTCCCTGCATCTGTAAGGAATTCAGCCCAGCATCCACCTCTGCAGGTAACCTAGTAATTATCACAGGCCTAAATGCAGCAAAACTCCAGATCCTCTTCAAGTCCCTTTCCAAGTAGGACACTGCTCAGCTCAACAGTAGCAGCAAAAATAAAAATCCAACAGTAGCAAGTTACCACTTTAATTTGGTTTTCAGTAGAACATTTGCTGCTCTTCCCCACATCTCTTAACTGGCCAGAGTCCGAATGTTATACTGGAAGGACTGGATTAATTAATTACACCCAATACCTCCTCCTGTATGGCTTTCCTTTCTGGGTAGTTACATCTCCCATATTCATCCTGCAGCAATAAACAGTGTCAAGCATAAATACACACAGCAGGCTGATACGCTTATAATGAGTAAAAATTACATCTACACTTGCAGTAGAATCCCAGACCTTATTAAATGCTCCTTTACTGCTCTCCCCAGTGCTCAAGTACTGCTATGACCACATCAAAGCCCCTCTAACAGTCTAGAATTAAGCTCAAGGCTCCTCCTTTCTGTTTCACTCCACTTCTGAGGCATCACAATTCCAGAAACCTGAGTGACCAGACCTAGCCAACAAGAGGAAAAACTGTTCCAATTCAAACTGCATTGGGCTCTTACAGTTCCCTACATTTTTTATAAGTGCCCATCTCAATGAGCTCAGGGAGCAGCTGTGTGAGTGCCTCTGCTTCCAGTGCATTCCCCATTCACCAGGAGAACAGAACTGCCCACACTGTGCCTGCCTGTGACACTCAGCAGCCACAGGACCTCAAACCCTTCCAGAAGCGAGGTCTGAGTCCAGCAGAGCTGCCAGACACATTCCCAGGCACTGAGCTGGAAGGAGGCACTTACCCATCTCTACCTTTGCTGACGATCTTCACTTCAAAGTAGTAAATGCCACAGGCTGCAGGGATGGGGTGTGTGGCCCTGACCGAGGCAGCATCTTTGTGGTTCTTACCATGACCTGAGAGAGAACAGAAATGTGAGTACGGAGGGGCCTGGAACTCTCACACCCTGACCTAACCCTTGAACCCAGAGATCTGTTTCACAGAGTCACTTACAGCAAACCATGCAGAGAACCTGCATGTACAACCCTACACTGCCTCCAGCATCAATCCCTGCACTACCTGCACTGTGGCTTCCCTTTGTCTTCACTATGAAGTCCCTGGGAAAGGCTTTCAGCATCACCAATCCTCCTTGCCACAGACAAAATGTGCAGAGCAATGTACACAGTCAGAAGACAGAAATGATTACACAAGAGGGGAATGACATCAGTGTTTACTAGCCAGGCTGGAAACGGAATAATCACTCTGCTGGCTGGGTTGGAGGAACAGCTCCAACAGCAGCGAGGAAAACATCCCTGTGCTCCCCCAAGTCCTACACGCCCGAGAGCAGCTATGCGGTGCAAACCCAAGGAGCCAAAGCCCCAGTTACACAGCATGTCGAGGCCATCCGACCCCCGGGCCGAGCTTAGGCAGGATGACAGAGTAACCAGACGCTGTGGCTGCACGGACGCGCCCGGGCCCGGCCGAGAGACACCGCACAGCGTTATATAAAGGCGCCGGGGAGAGACCCCCCCGGCTCCGCGCCTCCTC
>NW_008661176.1:0-46687 GCF_000695815.1 Acanthisitta chloris
CCTCAGCCAAATCATCTCCCATTTACTGTGGAAAAGAAAAGAATTTAGGGGGAAAAAAGCCAGAAAGTGACTGATGATGTGCTTGTGATGCATTTATTATGCAGGACATCAAGCTGCAATAGCAGAACATTTGTTGCATAAAAGATTAAGAAATAAAGTTGTACATCTTCCATACAGTTTCAGATCTATGACTGAAAGACACATTGCATGATTTTCCTTGCATAAAAGATTAAGAAATAAAGTTTTACATCTTCCATACAGTTTCAGATCTGTGACTGAAAGACACATTGCATGATTTTCTGACATGGGATAAGGCTGACCTTGAAAAGAGGGGAAAAAAGAAAAATGCTAGTGATGTGCCAGAGATGACTAATGGGAAAGAAAAGTGAGTTCTTTCCAAACAGCATTAGTGATCAGGTAGGGGAAAACTGTGAAAAAGCCTTGAAACACATCAATGATCAAGCCAAAAGAGCACACGACAACTCCATCCCCTCTAAAGCTACCTGATTATTTCCTCTGCAATTCATCCATCACCCCTTCCAAAAGACCTCCACAGAGAATCTTTTTCAGGCTGTGATCTGATAAGTGTAGACAAATAGGATAACAAGGTAAGGAAACCTCACCATACTCTCATGTCAAGTGGAGTAGCTGTAGAGAGGGAAACAGATATATTTTCACTTCTAAAACAAAGGAAAAAGAAGACCAGAAAGAAGTGAGAAAATGTAATATGGATTCTCTTATCTCAGTGCTGATAGGTGCTACTGGCTGACACCTCATAAAATGATCAAAGAGTTCATAAAACCATTCACCATCAAAGCTTTTTCTGTGCCTGGGACAACGAGAAATCAAGTCACAGGTGGGTTGGTTCAAAAGCATCTTTTTAGGTGCTAAATGGTAGAGCAGAACAAGCTAGAAGAGGGAATGCTGATCACTGAAGAGGAATCAGAAGCTCAGCTGATCTGAACTCCAGAAGATTTCTCTGCAAGTATCCTGCTCTGGATGTGAATGAGATCATGCTGGTTTTATTCCCAGCACTATAGATGAGAAATTACTGAAACAGGACTAGGCAGTGACATGCAGCAGGGTGATGACAGCTTGCACTTTTGCTTTTTTGTACCTACTGTTGTTCTGGGTTTTTTTCTTATTTCTTTTCATTGTTTTAATTTCAGTTTTGAACTTAGTAAAAACACCAGCACTTTGACTGTGGGGACTGCATGGAGCAACAACCTCCATCACGCTCCGTTATTTATGAAGGAACTTAATTGTCTCTAAAGTTACTGAACACTCTTGATAAGCAAAGTGTTATTTGTGGAGGAACTTAATTGTCTCTAAAGTTACTGAACACTCTTGATAAGCAAAGAACTTTGCTCAAGTTATGTGATAAGCCTAGAACTGGACATTGAGATTTCAGTCAACTTTTGTGACTTTGTCTTAGGATAAACAGATTCTTTACATAGGATTGCTGCTTGCTCCCTTCATTTAATCTTCCCTGAGGCAGTGGAGAGATATGTAGCACATGTCTATAGAGTCTATGCTCCTGCATCTAGCACAATTAAAGGAATTTATCAGAAAGACTGCTTTGGAATTCCCTGTACCAGTCAGAACTCTGGAGCTTGTAGCTTGGTATCAAATGTATAACCATGGATGGACCAACAGAGACTGATTTTGGCTGAAGACAGGATTCCAATCTGGCATTTCAGGATGGCACCAAGTGAGACTTGGGGTATTCAGTACTGCAGCTCCCATGGGGGACACTCATATTGGAGGGAATTATTCATTGGCAGTAGGGTCCACTGTCCTGTCTTCTAGACTGGATCTTGTAAATTATTAACTCCAGAAAAGAGAGTCAAAGTCAGCAGATGTTTAGTCATTTTCTGAGGCTAAAATAGGTCTCTATATGTTGCTCTTACATTCTGTTTCTATTCCCCTTCCACACTCCTGTACAACACAGAGTTGAAGACTATAATCCATCTGGTTAGGTGACTTGCTTTCCACATTGCACCCAGCACCCATTTACAGCCAAGTTTGCAGTCATTCCCATCCAAACTGTAACCTTGAGACATCCTCTATGCTCACTCTGAAACTTCAGGATTGTTTCAAAAGATCATGTCTTGCAATAATCAGACTATTTTCAGGGGCCATCTGTTTTTTGGCTTTCTTGGAAAGTGGCACCCACAGAGATGGAATGTTTCCAGTCAATGGTCTTATCTGTATGACAAACCTTCTCCTGCCTCAAGCTCAGCTCCTTGCTAACAAAAAAATGTTGAAGCTTGCTGTAAATATCTGCAAAAGCCAATATGTGAATAATAAGAGAACTGAAACAAATATTTTTGTCTGCCTTAAGGAACCTGAATTCCCCCTGCAACTCCCTGGTCCATTTACAATCATTACACTTGTTCCTTCATGCATTGTTTTTGCCAGTGTGGATTTTTAATCCTGCTCTTCTTGCTGCTAGATGGATTTCAAACCACCTCAAGCAACAAAGAAAAGTACATTGAAATTAGCATTATCTAAAGCTGTAATTAAAGTAGTATTAATTTTTCTCCACTGAAAAATTAAAGGCAAAAATCCCATACTTGACACAAAAAGAACCCCAAACATTGTCACATTTTAAAGTCAAAGTTAATTATGAATTATGGATCATTTGAAATAAAGCAACACAAAAGTACCCAGCAGGCCTGTATCCAAAGTAAAAATGAATTTATGAGAAGGCTGATATTGACCCATCATTTATAAGGTCTGTTAAATTCATCTTAGACTGGGCTTCTAGTGGAAGATGATTTATTAAACAAAGTAATATAAAATGTAATGAAATAGATTAAGTCTCTTTTTGAAATATTGTTATCCATTAGATCTGGTAAATTTAAGTCTGTTTAAACATGAAATACCACTTTAGCAGATACTCCAGCTCCTACCTAAATGTGAGGCTGCTAATGCTTAGTCTCCTGTGTTGAAAAATCTCTGTCAGGAGAAGAAATGGCAGTAACGATTTTATTTATTTTGGGGCTTTAAATTAATCATCTTTAGGATATCTCAACAATTGCCAAGCTTTTCTGTCTCCACAAAGAATACAGATTTTATCTAATTTACATGCACAAGTGTTCTGCCCTGTTTATCAGGGAAGCTAAACGATGGAGTTACTCAGGCTTAATAGTCTTCCAAAATACCTTGCACGTTCATGGGGAGTTTATTCATACTGGAGTCAAAGTGGTAGCAACAACACTGGAGATGCTTCACTTGACATCAAGAGAAAGCATTGGCAGTGAAGCTGCATCAGCAAAACCTTCACCTTGGGAAGCAGCTGAAATGCACACAGTGGCTGACACATCCTCAGAGCTGTGCCAGTGCTGCAGCTTCTCCTGGTGCCAGCCCAAGCCAGGAGCACCATGTGTTGAAGGGCAATGTGGTGGCTGTCAAGCATGTGACAGGTTGCTGTGCAGTTGAGGTTGTCATGCCTGTGCAATGCTGGCACTGGGCTGCCAAGTTGCATAAATGGAGCTAAACTGCTCCCATGGCCAAGCTGATGTGTGGTTACCTCTGCTGAAGGGTTTATGGACTCCCCCACCATGCAATATATTTTCCTGACATAGTTTGTGCCTCTACAACATCTCCCTAAGGCTAACAAGTATTCAAGGGTATTTTACTTTTGGTTAAATCCAGCCAGAATGAAGTAAGGATTGGATGCAACTTTTCTTGCCCATGTTGCACAGACCTTGGCTCTGGGTACATCCTCAAGGGAAAGGAGGTTGGAGACAGCCCATGGTCCCACTCAGCAGATAAGTGTTTGGGAAATGAAGGAAAGGAGGCTGGAGACAGCCCATGGTCCCACTCAGCAGATAAGTGTTTGGGAAAACTAGTGCCATCTGTTAACTTTGAAGGAAGACAAGCATTCAGGGACAGAGTCAGGTGTACACACTGGAGCCTAGGTATGGACTGAAATATGTGAGTAGCCTCTGTGAAATCAGAGTATCCTTCAGGGCACTCAGACAACCAACTGCTGCCAAACAGAAAGATGTTCCTCACTGCTGAGCTGTGAGTGCTGAATGGTGTAAGGTCCTGTGCATTTCCTGCACACCCTTGGCTGGATCTCTGGTTACTAATCTGCTGCTACAAGTGCTAGGATTTATTTCTTGAAATAAATCTCTGGTGCACAGGCTTGAATGGTTTATAACCTTACTTCTCTCTATGTTCCAACAACATTAATTCTGTTGTAATGACTCCTGTAAAGATATCATTTGAATAGTAACGTTTTATCAGTTTTACTTTCGCCTATTTTCCAGAATAATCCATTCTCTTATCTGGCTTTTACTTTTCAGCCTTTGAACGTTTCCAAGCTTTAGTGTTTGTGCATAATGCAAAGTTGCATCGCCACAGGAAAAGTGGTTTCTCTTTTTTAATTTATTCATAATTAAAAGTCTTGTGTTAGTGACAGTTTTCAAATCTGACATGACATTTTTATAATCTAGTTAATATCTCGAAAGGTTTCTCTGCACTGCAGCCTGGGAATTATGCAAATGGAGACAAGGAGGAAAAAAAAAAAGCACTGCCTCAATGTTGTTTAATCATAAAGCTATGACTAAAGAATTATTATTGTTTTTATTATAGGAAAACTACATTACAGGTTTTTGCCAAAAGCAGGTGATAGCTCAGTACATTCTGCACTGTAAGAATTCTCCCTTCCCTACAGTTTGCTTTTGCATGCAGATATAATCATAGATTCACTGCCACTGCAAATAGACCTGGCCTGAGTCCAAAGCTGGTGTTGAAGTTAATAGAAAGATTCCATAATGGGCTTGGGATCAGGCCCTTTATAAATATAATTGACTGTCATACTTTCCTGCCATTTGCTTCCATCCCTCTTGACATTTTACACTGCAAGATCTTGTACATACAGACACATTTGCACCCCAAGTGTTCAGCCTTGGCTGGAGGACCTACACACTACTATAGAGGAGGTGCTAAATGGGCAGTTGGTTCTTTATAATGACTCTAAAGTTTTAATTTTGTGCCTCTACAGTTAATTACTGAATTCTTATCCCTATATTGGGTTGGGATTCGTGATTCCCTCAGTGCAAGGGCAGCTATAAAATGCCTCACAGAAGTAATCCATATATATCTCATTTATCCCTTAGCAGAGATTGGCTTTGGCACAGGCAGGCACAGGCAGTTGAAGATCTCCACAGAGCTCTACTTGCAGTAAAATAATATGGTCTGATGGCACAAAGGGCTGGTAACTCAAAGATCCAGGCTGCTCTGTCACACAGCTGTGTCAAGGGAGGAGGGAAATACTGTGGTTTGGCCTTATTTTTTGCAGTAGAGAAGAGGCAGAAGAGAAGAGTCTGGCCTACATTTGGAAGTCCCAGGATGACCAGTGGAATAGAATGGACAAAGATGAGGATAGGGAATGACCCAAAGGTACACACTATTGAGAAGAGAGGATTATGCATTCCTTATGCAATCACTGCAGACAGCTCCACCAGAGCTTTCCTGTGAGTGAAAGCAAACAGTGACACGAGTGCCTGAGCTGAGAAGCAATGCCTTGAGCCCAACCCTGCAGCCACATCATTTAGACTCTATTTGCTTTTCCTGCCCATCCAGTCAGCAGTTGCCTTTAAGCTGCCATCATTACTGTGTCACTGGAGAGTTATTACTGCTCTGATCTCTTACTCGTTTTCACTCTGCTCTTTCCCATAACAGAGGGCCAGGCAGGATTCAGTACACCAAAACTTAGACTGTCACAGAGTTCCTACAATATCTGCCACTACCAGGTGTCTTCAGCCTTGTAAATGGTTTCCCCTACATGTGCTGGTCCAAAATGTTTGCAGTTCATTTACCTGTTGCCTGTATTGGCTTAGTGTCCTATGTGGCATCTGGAACTGGACAACTCATCCCACCAGGAATCTTTCCCAGCCCTGTGCAGAAAAGCTGCTGCTACTGCAAGCCTCAGGGCAGTCATATAAAACTGTCTTGTTTCTCTGGGATAGGGAACACAAGGTTTTATTTTGGGGATGTCTGTTGTTTGCAGTTCATTTACCTGTTGCCTGTATTGGCTTAGTGTCCTATGTGGCATCTGGAACTGGACAACTCATCCCACCAGGAATCTTTCCCAGCCCTGTGCAGAAAAGCTGCTGCTACTGCAAGCCTCAGGGCAGTCATATAAAACTGTCTTGTTTCTCTGGGATAGGGAACACAAGGTTTTATTTTGGGGATGTCTGTTGCCAGCTGATCAGTTGTGTCTTCAGACACAAAAGCTGACCTGAGGCTCTTTCTTTCCTGTCATTTCCCTTCATCAGAAATGAGTCATTGAGAGTAAAAGATCAAAAATAAAATCAGTGCAAGGGAGCACTGAAGTGCACAGTTTGTGTGTGTGTGTACCTCTGCTTCCAGCTGTAAAGGACTGCAGCTGAGTGCTATGAATTTTAAAGAGGGGCACACACAAATGGAACTCTCATTCAAACCCCATGGTGATGGAGCTAAGGATTAGCCATGGGGAATGATTGACCACTGGGCTCCAGCCTGGACTCTGGCTAACAACTTCTGCTTAAGCTAAATAGGTTGCCTGATCTTACCCTGTAAAATGTACTTCCATAACTCAGGCTTGACTACCCCAAAATCAAAGGGAAGCTGTGTAAGTAATTTCTCTACAGTGATGTGTTCTGTCTCACAGCTTCACCAGCAAGCACAGCAGTTCTCCTGAGTTCAAAAGCATCTGTGTTTGCTTGTTGCTGCCTCGTGAGGTCTGTGTGCTCAGTGCTCAGAGTAAAACGTGTTTATAATGTATATTTGGGAAATCTCTTTCTCCAACCTTACAATATCTGAGCTAGAAACCTTCCCAATTTCTTACACAGTTGCAAGTTGTGCCAGGCTACAGGAGAACTACAACTAACAGCTACACTAGTGGCAAAGTCAATTCTGAGTGTGAGCTGTACAGAAAACAACATATATGTGTATATATGTACTATGCACTGGAAGGACTCTTAAATATATCATTTTAAATGCCATATAGTCACTAGCTTTGTAATAGTTTACAAGTATCTGATGGCAGAGAATAATTTCCCTCCCAGAATAATTCTTATATAACTGAGAAATACCTTTAGCATAATTTATGAAGGTTGCTTAGCTGATATTTACAGCGTCTGCAGTAAATCCAAGCTGCTGCTTCAAACACAACTCACAGTATCTCCCTAAGATGTAACCTAATACTGTCAGGAAGAGTCAGCTTTAAACAAATAACTCAACACAACACTGTACTAAATAAAGATTATGACAATCTAATGCTGATCTTCAAACTTGAGATGTTTAGACACAACTGCATTGATTTTTTCCTTTTTTAAAGGAAGAAGGTCAGCCAGAAAAACAGTATTTCAGAGGTCAATCAGATCACAGCCTTCAAACATTTTGTGCTATATCTTAAAATTTCACCATGGAAGGAACATTATGACCATTTGTCTTGTGCTGGCAAGAGGAGAACAAGAAAGATGACACAGCATCTAAGTTTTAGTGAAATAAACACCAGCAATTTCACTGTTTGTAGAAAATAAGCCCCCAAAACTGCAAAGTAACACTGGATTGGTTTGCTGATAAAACCCACAGTGATTGCACTGTCTTTTACAGCATTTAACAAGATCATGTGTCTTCTTTTTCTGCATACCCATTTTCTCTGCTTTGTTTTCACATACTATTAGTGTTATGGTGACAACCACAATCCCAAACAGCCTTAATCCCATTCTCATTCCACCTCAATTCATTTCTCAGTAGCCTAAAAGGTTTAAGGCCAAAGCAGGCAGAGAAGGGAAATGATAAGGCCCATGGCACACAGCAGCTTGGGACCAGAATCAGAAATAGAACCCAGAGCCTTATCTCTTAGATAACACTGTCATCAGAAATAAACACCAGTTGTGGGTTAACTGGTTGCTGAGCACACACTGGTTTGCAGCAGGGACAAGTGACAGGCCTAAGCTTTCTCATCTTGTCATAACTGCTCCTTGTCAAAGGGAGAGATGTGTTGAGAGAGGAGATGTGTTGCCTTTGGAGGTCCAGTTTTTAGAAAGAAAGGGGTCGCCAGTCCCCTGAGGAATGTGGATTTGGAAAAGAATGAGAAAATTCCCAGTAGGAGGACCTGATAAATCTTTTCTATTTAAACACAAAACACAAAAACAACCCCAAAAATAAATGCTTTGAAAAAAATAAAATTAGTCATTAGTAGAATTGTTTTTCAAAGACTGAAAATTTAGGTCTCCTCTTTTCTCCTACTCCCTCCTTGTTTTAATTTGCTTCATCAATTTTGCCACTGTAAAGACTCAAGGGAGGCTTTTTCTATTTTAAATGTATTTACCTGGAAACTCAAAATAGACTTTGTAGTGTTCCACAAAGGCAGATCCAGAGGCAGTAAAAGGGGAAGGCAACAGGTCTAGTGAGGTGTCCCTGCCCAGGGCAGGGGATTGGGACCAGATGATCTCTAAGTTCCATTCTAACTCCTAAAATTCTATGATTCTATGACAGTGTTCAACAGGACAGTTCTACAGGAATAACGACTGGAGTTTTGTTTAGCAGCATGCCCAGTTGTACCCTCACTCATCCACCTTCACTACAAGTGCATAAATACCTCAGTGCCATCCTTGACTTCCCAGGTACCATGTTACCAGACCAAAAGCCTCAGGAGATGTGTCCCAAAATTTCATTTTGTGTGCTCTGATAACATTATCTGAGACAATGCCTTCACCAAGATAACAAATCACGATCTCTCAGGTGAAACTTCAATAAAACACAAACCAAGGGAGGTTTCCTCATGCAGAACAGCTGTTCCTCTTTACCTGTGCCTCCAGGAATAGGGCCATTTTATAAATAGTTTTCATTTCAGCAATTAAGCAAGGTGCCTTACCAGCAAGCTAATGTTTCAGCAGCTTCTATGATTGCCTTAAGAGAGTTCAAACACTCTTTATCACACTGCTTTGATCCACCAATCTGGAATTCTATCCCTATTTCTTAATGCTAAATGAAAATTCTGTTTTCAGGTTTGTCCCATCTTCACTTTGACATCAACTTGCTTCCATTTTATCCCTGCTGTACTAAGGTTGTGATAATGACTCAGGATTAACCACATCTTTATATATCACTTAAAAAGCTGGCCTTGGGGAGATGGTACTTTAGAGAGGCAGAAGTATAATAAATTGTGAAGTACATTATTATGAGATGAGGAACAACTTGGGTAATTAATTAGTGTCTTACCTTATGTCATGACAAGGTATGAATCAGAGGTAACTTGTCGTGCTACAGCCAACAAAATTGTTCAAGCATAACTCTAGATGTCCATAGGGGAGAAGCAGATTACAGCCCATTCTGGTGTTTATTTTTTATTCCCTTGGCTCTGCAGAAAAGAAAATATGATATTACAGCTGACTGGAATTTCTGATGGAATGCAATGGGTTGTAACACGTTTATCAATTGAGCTAGTATCTTCCACCACTGGAAAAAATAAAAGGCCTGCTTGTGCAAAAGCTATCATTTCAGTAATCTGAGTCATTACATTCCCCTCTTCAGGGAGCTGAGCATGTACACAGTGTCTGGGTTCAAATGGCTCTGTAATGGTTGATTGCCTCCCACTCCCCAGGCAAGTTGGTGTTCTGCTGCTGATGTTACTAGCTAAATAATTGGGAGTGATCTCGTGCAGAGAGTGTTAACCCAATGCTTAGTGAGATTAGGGAAATAATTAATTGTATCTATGCAAGACATAACTGGCTGCTGGAGAAGGAAAATTGCTTTTGCTGCAGAGGAGGGAGAATAGACCATTGAGAAACCTTAACTTCATCACAGATTAGGTGAAGATAGAACAGTTTTTCCTATTGCATGTCAAAGGTGAATCAAGACAGTTGTAAGAACAAAGGAGAGTATTGAAGAAGTGACCAGCACTTGAAGACCAGAGCTGACTGGGGTCTCAGCCTGCAGCAGTGGCACAAACACATCAGCCACTGACTGACCATGTTATGTGTAGACATCTAGACCCTGTGGACACACACAGAGCAGAGCTGAGCAGGATAACTGATATTTTTGTAGCTCTGATGCCTCTCTGAGCAAGGTATGTGTGCAGAAGATGGTCCTGGCAGGGTTCACACAACCATTGCCAGGTGGAATGCAATCAACATCAGCATCATTACCACATGAAGAATCACACAGGGGCTTTGTGTTTCCAAAGACATCTAAATATTTGCTTCCCCTTGGGGCACCAGGAAGGCAACTGCAGCCAAAAAAACCCCACAAAAACCCAGCAGGGATAACTAAGAGTTTAGGAGTTTTATATTTGCCTGTGAATGCTAATATTTTTAAATGATTGTGCTATAATTGTTCAGAAAACCATTACTGAAATGTAAATTCCATGAGCAAAGGAAGATAAAACAGGCTTTCAAGGCACATTTGGTTTGCATTGAATTAAAAAAAGGAATAATCTGTTCAGTTGAACAAATTTTTCTAGTCTGTAAAAATGCTGTAGATTCTTGTACCTGACATGTAATACTCTTTTGTGATTAGATTATTAGTTTAATGAATAACAAAATCATTGCACTATTTCTTTCTGATTTTGCTGCATAGATTAAAAAAAAAAAGAAACAAGCTGGAAAAGGGTCATGCATAAATAGTTGGGTTTAACTTATGAAACTATTCTAATCATATTTTAATAGTGAACTGTAGCAACAGTCACTCCCTAAGAGTCAAAAAAAGGTGTTTTATGTAAAACAAGAACAAAAACGTGTTCTGCACTGAAAGGACATGGACTCTGTTAGTGTAAGATGGAGTGAGGAACGGTGAAATGGAACAGTTTGAGGTGTGTGTGTGACCATGGAAAAATAACAGTCAAGGGACAGGAAAAAAAATCAGAGATTGCCTGCTCAGATCCCATTCTCAAGAGTGTTGTGATTCCTGAGATTTCCTGAATAGTTCCTAAAGAAACATGAGCACAAAGATGCAATTTTCCTCAGCTTTATGAATGATGCCTGCAGTGCACACACCTACACCTGCATCCTTGTGCACATGGATGTGCTCATGACCCCAAGAGCAATGTCCAGAGAGTTTTAGAGAAGTGTTCAAAATCCAGATCACTGCATGGGCTTTAAAATGTTGCATTTGGGCAACTAAATTGGCAGAACTTTGGTCTTGACCTTGTACATATCCATGTACACCATGCATGATTTCCATTGGACTTGGACTTTTCCTACACAGTGTCAGCAGACACCTTTTCCACCCTCTGAAAATAAGTCTGAACCACTGACTGTGTCTCAGGGAGAGATACCACTTTTTTTTTAATTTTCAAAAGAATATTTGTTCATTTTATAACCAAAATTTTATGCCTTCTGTTTTAAAAAAGAGGAAAAAGCAAACATTGCAGAGGTCTCAGCCCTATCATAAGTGACAGGAACATTGTCAGAGGAAGAGCAGGAAAGTGCAAAACTTTTCAACTCCAGTGCTCTGGAAATAAAAAGGCTAGACTTGTAACTATTTATAATTAGTTAATTGGGACTCTTCAGTTAATGCTGCATTAACACTTTGCATAATCTAATCTCTGCCTTACAGAAGTGCTATTTTAAGCTTGAAAATTTCATGTCGCAATTTTCAGGATAAAGAATTTTGATTGTAATGATAGAGCAGAGACTGGTTGGGAAAAGTGACACGAGACAAGAATGCAAAGCTGTGATTTCTCTCCCTGGCCACAGCTTTCCTCTTGAACTCTCCATAGAATAAGGAGCAAAGAGTGAACCTGCAATTAGATTAATCCTACAATTGATTCCAAAAGGTTCAATGATTAAAAACAACTGTACAGAACCAACATTTAGAAAAAGAACCAAACATTATTTATACACCAGTAGCTTTGTTAAAAACAGGGGAAAAAACACCCTCGAGCCAGAGGAAAAAGCCCAAGGTTTAATTTATATAAATTGCAGCCACCTGCTCATTCAATTTCCAAAAGAAAGATTTTCCTGCATGCTATAAATCAATTTCTCTAGCTCAAGGAATCTCTGAGAGTCTCACTCATTTAATCTTCCATCTGAGGTTGCCAACCTTTCCCCTTAAACTGGATGTATTATTAGTAAATTAGGAAGTGATTACCTTCAACAAACCAACCATTACCTGCCTCTAGACAACCAGATTCATACACACATTAAATGCAACAATACACTGAAAAAAAGAAGTAGGAAGGCAGGGAATGCCACTGCTCTAAGAAAATAGTGACTGTTAATGCAGGGAACTGTATTAATGCCTGTGGAATGAGATTCTGACACACAGTCGGAGGAGCTGCTGGTACATGTAGCCTTTTATCATCTCCCATTTTGCACTAAAGCATTTCCACAAGGTGATTTCCAGTTGATTGTCACTAGCAGAAAAATCAGTGAGTGTCACTTCAAAGATATAGAGGTTAGTGGAAATAATATAAAGAATTGATCAGTGTTACTAGTTCATAAAACCACTTGCTTTGCTTTGCTGGAGAGGATACTCCATCGGGAGCTGGTTCTCTAAACCCAATCCCAAGGGACTCACACGACCCAAAGTGTTGCCCAAAGAACAAGACAAGTATTTTTTTTTTTCCTCCAGTCAGTCATCCATTGCCTGAAGCAAGCAAGTTTATCTTTGGTCTTGAATTGTTTGCAGGTCACTAGAGCATTTGGTTCTCAATTACTAGGCCAAATTCAGCCCTTGGGTAATGCCACAGATACGCAGGGAAAATGAACACTGCTGACTTTTATAAGGTCTTTATAAGTACTTTGAAAATATTTCCCTTAAAAATACTTTAAATATTCTGTCTTGGAGAGATCACTTGTGGTAGGATATATTTAGGAACTCAAGAATCCTGCACTAGGACTGACAAATTTGGACATCTTTTTGTCACTTCCAATCATAATTCATTGTAAGGGAAGAGCGAGGGAGGAAAAGGATTGGATTTATGAGCCATTGTTATTTTATGCCAATTGAGATTCACCATGACTGCTGCTCATGACTCAGATTTCTTTACTATTTAGATACTTTATTCCTTGGGAGGATGCAAAAAGTGAATCGTTGCCAAGTGTTTTTACAATTTGAAACACACTTGTGGCAGAATTGCCAGAATGAACTTGGTTATTTCCCTCTGAGCTCTCATATGTGTTATCAGGATTGGAAGAGTTAAAGAAAGGAGGAAGCAATACATGTCCTTTGAATTTGATGACCTGCAATATGCCAGGAATGACTGCTACATGTACCACTGACTATAAAACACCCAGAAGGAACCTCCAAGCCTAAATGCACAGAAATCTTTACATTCATTAAACAATAACCATTCCCTGGCTGGAACTAACTCTCAGATTCTCTATCTCATCATGGCTTTGCCCATCACATAACATTACAACCCACATCAGGATGACATATCAGGGCTCTGGTTATCAGAGATATTTAAGAACTTAAGGTATTTTTTCCCTTTGTTCAATAATACTTTTGCAGCTGGTAGAATGTGGGGGGGATGAGAGCTGCTACCTGCTACTGTATCAACCCTTTTCACACTGAAATTCTGCTGTTTGATCAGTGACAAATGACCAATTCCACTTTTAATAGTTGTTTTAAAATGTCACTTGAAGGCAGTGCTCTAACCTTCCCTCTGCATTTTAATTCAACTGATTGCTAAAAATGAAAAAGCTATTTGCTAAGATTAGCATAATTTACAAAACAATGATCAAAACAAAATCAAATTAAATACTTTTTGTCTTGATTTTGCAGGGAATGAGTACCTGAGGTCATATTCCTCCCTGCTGCAGATGGGGTCACTCCTTCAGTCATGTGGAGTTCAGTGTGATTCTGCCCAGGTATCATCCTACATGGGTAGGATGGTTTTCATCCTCATGAAAACACTACCAAATGCACTTTAGCCTCTGACAAATGATGCTTTACAGTCTAACTTGTTTATACTTCAATATTCTCATTTATATTGCATATTTGTTGTTTGTGGCTGATTAATCTGATTTATTAACTGCTGTTAATAAATGTCACTTAGTTGTATAGACTCAGATTTTGTGCTGCATTGTCTAACAGTAAATAGCTGTGAGAACCCTCCTGGTTCTGCCTAAAAAGTGAGTAAGGAATCTAAGCTGAGAACTTGGAGTAGAAGAAATTTCTGTTGTAATCAATGCTGCACACACTGAAATTAGCTGTGGCCTTGCCAATGGCTTTTTCAGCAGAGGGATTTATGATGGTGCCTGGATGTACCTTTGAATCAAACTAATACTGTTACCTTAAAGCTAAAAAAACTTGATTTTGGATGAAAATGATCACCATTTAGAACTACAAACTGACATATCCCTCTTAATACTCTTTCTCCAAATATTGTTACCAACACTTTTGTGACAACTTCTCCAATTTCCTTCCCAACTTTTCACAGTGCTGGGATCAAATCTTAATATTAATTTATTCCTGAATTCTCAACCAGTCCTTTATGGTGCAGTTTCCCCTTTGTATAAAATCTTTAGCAGCTCCTACAAAAATACACCAAAATTTTGAGGGCTATGCTGCAAATATGCAAGTCGAATTCCCTTAAGCACAAGGCACTGTAACTTGGATACTGTTGTTACACTCCAGTGATCATCTCATTTGCAGCCCAGGCCACGACTTTAGATGATTTTTTAAAAGAGCAAAATGACAAATAATTGCAGGTAATGCTATGCAACTTACCCATCAAATCAATACAGCAGAATGAAGGAGGAATGTTAAAAGCAAGAGTGTTTTCCTGCTCATACTGGAATCTAGCACATAGCAGATGTGTGTCTGTGTTTATGGAATGAAAACATTTGACTGGATTATAAGATATTTGCTTTCTTAAGGATGCTATAGCTCCATCAGGAGGCATCATATCCTCATATTCCATCCCTGTTCTCTCAGGGCTTTCCTATTTGGCTGCTGAATTGGAAAAGACTTGACCATAATCTCTTCTAACTATAAATACCAGTACAATGCAGAAGATAGAAAGAAAAAGGACACATAGGAGCATAAAGAAATCCACGTTGAGAATCATACAGCTGTTAGAAAGGGCAAATCCAGCTAGTGTAGAAATGAATGTGTTCCATTTCCCTCAGGATTTGCTTTAATTATCTTCATAACGGCTAAGCCTCCATTTGGTTTTCAGTGACTTTTGAACTTAGAGCACTCAAATTGAATAGTCAAAATATTTATCACTGAAGATACTAATTCCACTGACAGCTAGAGCAGAACCTAATCTTTTTGTCAGCCAACAGCAGGGAATAATGTTCTACACCCCAAAAAACTGCTCCACTGGAAAGGTCAGGACTGGTTGTGAATATGTCCTGACAGAAAAAAAAAAAAAAAAACCAACCCTGTGCTAAAGCAAGAAAACCACTTTCAGGGGGTTAGAGCTGCTACTGGAGCTCAGAGACAGCTTTATTACAGTGCTGAGCAGAGCTACAATACTTCTACATCCACACGTATAATCTGTAGGATTCGGGGATAGAATTAGCTTTAATTAGATTGCATTTAGAAATCTCAGTTTTTTGTGGAGAGAAGGTGTTGTGGAGAAAAACAAATGACTAATTTTTAATTCATGCTATTATTCCTTTCAATCAGAGCACATAAACTGTGTAAGAAGAGTGCAGAGAGATTCCCTGCTATTATGCCTTTCAATCAGAGCACATAAGCTGTGTAAGAAGAGTGCAGAGAGATTCCAGCAGCTGCAGCAGCATATGCTGGTGGATATCTGCTTTATTCTGTTTCTTTGTACAAACTCAAGGCAACTTCATAAGCATGAGCCTGATCTCACTGGCAGTTTGAGAATTAGGAAGAGCATCACAGAAACCTGCAAATGCAGATCAGTGTAAAATTAGGGTTTCTTAGATCCAGCATCAGATCTGCTATTTGTTGTGTATGAGTATGAACATTCAGAAGGGGAAAAGACTTCCTGACCAATTGTAAATGTTTTATTTGAAGGTCAAGGTTTCTTTTTAAATGTCAATTATAAAAATCTTCTAAATTTCTTGCTTTCAGCTTTTATTCTGCTTGCACAGTAGGTCAAAATGCAGAGGGAGAAAATATTTGAATCATCTAATTCCAGGTCAAGTGTTTCTTACCTGAGGATTTTAAGGCAAAAGAACTCTTTATCTTTCAACACTCCATACAATTGTTTTGGAGGTAGAGGACAAGTCTCTAAGGAGAAGCTTTACATCCAGAGACTGAGGTTTGTATGTCACTGCCTATAGGAGATGACATGACATTAAAAAAAAAAGCTGTGGTCTTCCAATTCATTTCTGTGAGAAGGAAGGTTGAGGCAGATTTGGAAGAGGTACAGCTGTGAGAGGGAATGGACATGATCTCAATGCAGATTTGGGATACAAATTTACCCTTGTTTTCAGAAGCAAGAATGATTAATGGAGTACAAGCATAGGAGACACGAGTGAACTTTAACAAACTGTGTAGAATGCTGAGAGATATGATTTGTGAGATGTATTTTCTCTGTGGGCCTTTCCTGTCTATGCATCATAAATATGCACACTGGCTACAAAATGAGACAGAGAATTCTGTGGTGGCCTTAAAATCTCTGATCCTCCTCACTCTTCGTCTCGCCTGTCTCTGCATGTCTTGCCCTCTTCTTTGGATAATTTATAGGTGTATCCTCTTTATAAGCTAAGTTTAAGGATGGAACATTGGAACTAATAGTTGGACACTGTGAATGCCAATGAACTCCAGAATTCAGCTGCCACTCAAACATCACTTGCTCTTACCAGGTGTGATCTAGGTAGGGCAGATGGCAAGTTTAACATCTACCCTAAGGAAGGAGCAGTTTATAGTTGCCCTGAGAGGCACATCAGAGATTCAGTGACACCTCAACCTCTGTTCCTCTGATTTTCTCTGTAGAGGAGCTGACCTCTCCTCCTTCTGCATGTAGCTACTTGAGGGGCTGCAGCACACATCAGGAAGCAAATCTCTGAACCCATCCATCTCTCCTGCTTGCCTACCCACAGCAGTTTAGCACTCTCTGTTCTCTCCTCAGGAGCTGCAACCACTGAACAAGACATAGCATAGACATGGAGTGTGTCTGCACTCTCCCCAAGGTCCCTAAATAAGCTTGGGACAATAGTGTTTACAACACTATTTCCTGCTCACAGGTTTGTAAATCTCATTGCCTTTCAAAGCTCCCTTTTCATCCCTGTTGGGTTTTGGCTTCAGGAATAATGTGTTGTGAAGATCAGCCCCTCAGACCCTGTGGGCATTTTTCATCCAGAGACCATTTCTGCAGAACAGCAGCTGGAGTGTAAAAAAAAAAACCAACAACCAACTAGTCTCAACCCTGAAGAGGTGCTGAGATTCAGGCTTCTGGCAGATGTTCATTTTAGGAGAAAGCTAATTGTGCTACCAGCAACACACAAACAGCTCTGGCAGCCTATCCCTCCTTTCCTGGGTAAACTGTGAAATTCAGGGAAGAGCTGACAAGAAGGTCCCTCCTTCCCTGGGTAAACTGAAATTCAGGGAAGAGCTGACAAGAAGAAAATGTTTGCAGTGCAAGTCAGTGAGAGCTGTGATGGTCACACTGTGGTGCCTGGAACCTCAGCACCTCTCACCATCCTAATTCAGAGCAGGGAATATTGTTTTTCAAACAAGGAGATGGATGTGGATGTGGTACAAGAAACTACCCTTCACTGCCTTGATTGCTGTATGACTGTTCTTGAAAATATGTTGGAAAATATATCCAAAAGGAGCCTATCCCTGTTTGTTCATTCTAACCTAAGTCAGCACAGAACCTCATTGACTTCCAGCTGCAAATTTAGAGCCCAGAGTGACTTAAAAACCGAATCAAACAAATACTGATCTATTACTGTTCAGCAGAGCTGGAGTGAAGAAATTTCTAAATGAAAAAGGCTCTTAAGTCATCAAGTGATGAAAACAGAAATTACACCATAAAGCCTTTTTTTCCCCAAAAGAAATAATCAGGAAAATATTATCTTTCTTCAAATATAATTGTCATTTCTAATCAAGCCAAGAGAGAACACACGATCTATTCTGAGGGAAGGCCTTTTTGTCAACAGATTGTAAACTAATTTAAAAAAAAAATAAGAGGAAAGAACCCTTTGATTTTAAACTGTAGATAAAAGTTAAACCCACAAAGCAGCTGAGAGGAAGCAGAACAATCAATCATTCCCCTACTTCCAAATGCAGCTAATTGCCTCCAGCACCATTTTAGCACTATGGAACAAATCAGAAATCAAAAGCTATTTAATGTCAACACATCTAATCTATAGCAGAGGTTTTCACCAGATTATTAGAAAGCAATTTTCTTTAATTCAGCAATGGAACCTGCATCAAATTGCAGCCTTACCTAAGCTTTGGCAATGCACCAGGAGAGTAAATGCCAACTTTGGTTCCACTGAGAATATTTTCCTTCTTAGATTTCAGAGATAACTCATTTTCCTGCATCCACAGAGATCTGGTTCACTTTCAAGGGCACTTGGCACCTAACTAAAGAAATTCTATTACAATTGCACCTTTTTTCCCTTCATATTATCAAAGTATTCCAGTAACAATGCCTGGGCAGGCCAAATGTTTGAGTTACAACCCAATGAAGTTTTTAATTATGTTTCTGCTGTTTTCCTCCCTTCCATTCAGAGCTGTTTCTCCACTTGGCACTAATGAATATGGTCAAGGAATAGATACCTCAAAGATAGCAGATCTTGTGTTACCTCCTCTCAGATCAGATGTAGTAAGTGGCACTGTACACCCCTGGCACAGTGTAGTGGTAAGAACAAAACACACTTATGTGCACTTCCAAAGTCATGAAGTATTTTGGCCATTGGAAACTCCCTACACATTACTTGCACACAGTATGCTATGTATTGTAGGTTAGCTGAGACTTTTCTCATGAAACATTTTTCCACAGGTTCATGTTTATTAGAGACTAACTTCTGCCAAGGAAGGGGTTGGGAAATGAAGCCAAATAAAGAGAATTATGGTGCATAAGGATTCATGTCTTACTTTCCACCAGGGTGGAATTTTCCTATTCTATTTGCTCTTGGACTACATGAAGAAGTTTTGAACTCTAAGGAAATGTAAAGGTCTTCAGCTCTCCCTTATGAAAAGGGTATGCATATTTTTTTTGAACATGTAAATGTTTTTCAACAATAGAAAAATCACTTTCTACCCATTTCTCACAGATCCACCCTTAAGAGCTCCAAATTTCCTCCAGTAGAGGCTGTGGGATGCACAGTGCACTTAGGCAGTTCATTACAACGTTCTCGGAACCAACTGTGACTTTCACCCCAGGGACATATGTGCTGCACTATGAAATGGAATGAGAATATATGTTTAGCCAGGAATTTTCATTGTACATAACAGTTCAATGGCCATTTTATTTCTCTGACTTTAGTGCTTTCCTTTCAGAAGTCTGCATTGTGCAGGCACCTGCAGCTGTGTTTAAAGCAGTTTGGTTTCACACAGGCAGTCTTTGTTCTCAGTTTTGTTTCAAGTATAAAAGTGAGTTCTGGCTTGGTAAAATATATCCAATATATCAAAAAGATGGCAATTATTTAAAAGCAGCAGTTTCCAAATAACAATTTTTTAAAGCATAGAATAAACTCCTTAGCTATTTCTGACACTAGATCACATTTTGGAGACATTACAGTGATTGCCTTTTGAACCAAGAATGATTTTACCTCACTGAGTCCAAAACCTAGAGTAGGAGCCTGTGCAGGAGGTACAATCTGCTCTCCTGTGGTTTCCAGTGTACTGCTTTCTACTACCAGCATGATGGTATTTCATATCTGCAGTGTACCATCGTACACCATTTGATTCAAGGGATATTAAAGGTATTCTTGTGACTTCTTCATCCTCAAAACACATCCAAATTATATCAAAAGCCAGAGAACAAACAAAATCTCCTCCAATAGCAGTGAAATATGTGTCAGAAAAGAAAAGAGATGGTAGTTTCAAGTTTTGAAGAAGTTATTAAACAACAGATTAAAATGGAGCCGTGCCCAACAAAAAATTCAACTGCAAGTCCTCGTTCCATGAAACACTTTGGTTGGTAGATTATGTCTCCTAATCCTACTCTCCTGCAGTACCCTCAACATCATCTCCTCTCCCCAGACACCTCAGTGCATTCCAATGCTCACACCCTCTCTTTGTCCCTTGTGTTTGTCAGTATTCATCAGAACTCACAGCAACTCCCACCCAGTGACCTAATTCTGTTTCGCTCTGCCAAAGGAAAAGCAGATGCAAAGGGCAATGATTGCCATGGCCTGTGTTGGTCATGGTCTTGACCTTGGTTTAGAGAGCACTTCTGAGGTGCAGGATGCTCTGTGAATATGAATACAAGATAGACCATGTTAAGGCTGTGAAGGTAAAATGAGGATAGAGCTGTGGAAAGGAAAGATGGTCCACATTTCACTTGAGATGGCCAAAGTATTATCGCAGCGTTTTCCACTGCAGAAGTGAAAGGCCTTTGGGCAGCTCAGCTATTGCTGGTGATGTCAGGGAGGCACTGAAGCTGTGTCAGTATCCTGTGGTTGAGAACTGCCCAGACAGTGCCCCAGGAAGGTTGAGAACCTGCCACTTAGAGCTTTCCTTCCAGGGCACAGAGACATCCTGGTCTGAGAGGACATCCAGGGACACAGGAAAGCAACAGCAACAACTCCAGAGGAGCCAGTGCCACCAAGACAGGCAGCATGAAGGATTTTTTCTCTCTGGGCTTTATTTGAAGACCCTGTGAAATGTTTAGACCAGTGCCTAACCTCTGGAAGGTCAAAAATGGGTAAAATATGCATCACCGAACTCCAACAATTTTAGCTGCATGGTGCTCTGAGAAATATTTCTTAAGATAATTAGCTAATCAGCATCAACAATTAATAAAAGTTATTAGCTTTTCAGGATAAAGATCCTACCCAGATTTTCTAGAGAACATAAAAAGCAGATTTCTGTTGTCTTTGTGTGTGTGTGACACCAGGTTTTGCAGGATTTGGCAGCTTGAGAAGGCTGATATGACTGCAGTGATTTCTTTCGGAGGTTTGCACTTCAAATTCTACCCTTTATTGCTGAAAAAAAAAAGTAAGTATCTTCTGTCATTAATTTTCCCACATTTTCCCCCCAAATGTGATGGCTCTTTAGCACTTCTCTTTTGTTGTCATCTTACAAGTGTAACTGACATTCCTGTCAGGCCTGGGGGCATGGCCAGCACAGTGTTCTCAGTCTCAGCACATACCTACCAATAGTGTCACTTCATCCACTGGAGACAAGATATTAAAAATTGGAGTTAACAGAAGAAAACCACTTAAAACTTGCTCATCATTCCCTGAGATCAATGAGCATCTTTTGACTGGATTCAGCAGACTTCAACTCAAGCCCATAGAGCAACCTCTGATGGATGTTTAGTGTCTCTAACCCTTATACTCAATAAATTGGTTAAGGCATGTGAGAGAAAACTTCACCTTTTTTTTTTTTTTTTTCTTTTTTTTTTTTTCTTTTTTTTTTTGCAGGTTAGTCAGCTAGTCCCATATCTTCTTACTTTACCAACTATCATGTCCTTTGGTGCCTGGACACTGCCCCTTCCCTGAGTAACTCATTCATTCAATGGGAGTATGAACCTAGACCCCTGACTGTATTTCAGCTCCCTCCTCCCTTCCCCTCACACTGATTCTGTAGTTAATCCCATAGCATTAAAAGAAGTGCTATCACTCATCTGTCCTACTAATGCAACAAATGAAAAGTGCATCTCAGAGGAAACAAACACCTTCAGCAGTTTAAAACACCATCCATATTTATGCTGCAAGAAAAGATGAACTACATTCAGCTGAGATGAGGAGCTAATGTGAGGCAGGTCAAATATCTTGGGCTCAGAGCCCTGCAAATCTATGAAATGTGAATGCATTTGCCTTGCAGAGGATATTCAAGTAGCTAAATGAGGGTTCACTTCACCTCCAGCACCTCCCTTTTTTTACTGGAATTCCCTTAACATGTATCCCAGTGTGCCAAAGTAAACATATTCACAAATATATCATTATTTATAAAATAAAGGTGAACTCTTATTCTATGCAGATGTTTCTCAACATAGGGACTATCTTCTGTTTGGTGTTTGTATATCATTTACTTCAGCTGGAACATGAATGGACAGCAGACACTGCTGCAGCAACAATAAATCAAATTATCATGGTGATAATCTCAACACATACAAAGCTTCAGCTGATTTTTAGGGTTTTATTCTTAGACTATTTGAGTCACTGGGAAAACTGCCATTGGCTTCAGTGAGCTTCTGGATCAGGGCTCTAGAGAGATCATTTCCTGACAGAAAACCCAGCAGATTTAAGCACAAACATCCCTCTGGAACTGAACTTAATTATTACTTTGACAAGCCTGTACTTCTTCCATTTCATCACAGGCTTAGTGAGAAATTCTGTGTTGCTTCTTCTCCTGCAAATATTTAAACACATGCACTATTTCATTATTACTTTTCTCTCTGTCTTTCTTTTCTTTCAAATTTCCCTGAACAGGATATATGCCCCAAAGGGATCGAAACAGAACAAGGATAAATGATAGCTTATTAAAAAAGGAAAGGGAAATATTCTTCTGATTACTTCTTTACTTCTCTGCCCACTGTTATACCCTGGTTTCATGGCTCTTAATGAGCAATTTTATCATGAACTGTAAGGCACTCATATGACATTGTTGACCTAATTTTTGGTCAACAGTACTTTGCTGCTTAGGCTCCAGGTCTCACAAGATAACAACCTTTTTCATTCTATATGGGCTGGATGTATAATAGGTTGAACATCAGCCTAAATGGGAAGTCTGGCAGCAGACAAAGGGCTGCACTGCAGACTGAATGGACTAGAAGGAACAGAAGGAAGTGAAGCCTAATTAAATATGCAGGAGCTATTTTTGAACCTATTGAAACAGCAAACAATTGAATGGAAAAGAGCCAGGAGAGATTAAGTTATGTTAGAGATGGACAAGAGAAGCTGCAGATCAAGGGTATTGGTCCAATCGTTGCATGTTTGAGTTTTGGAAAAGGACAAGTGCTTGTAGCTCTGTAGTTTGGTTTAACCAAAGGAGAAATGGGGTTAGCACATGTGATGGCAGCTGCAAAAGGACCACACAGCCATGAGACCTTCAGAAAGAAGACTGAATAAAGAAATAAGCATGAGTTCCTAGGGGAAAAAAAATTAACAGAGGAACCATAACACCATGGAGAGATCACAAGGTGGGCCTGATTTCTGCAGATCTTTGAGTCATTATGGTAACATTTTGTGTCTTTAATGCCCTGATACTGAGCAAGCAGCTGTGATTTCTACCTGGGAAACTCTAAACCAGCACAGTGGTTGTTTCTGGCCTGTGTGACATCGATCTGCACATTTTGCTGAGATTACCTGTGGCTCCAGATGTCAACAGCAGAGGGTTGATCCAATTGTGACAGCCCAAATGACATTGTTACACACAGAAACTGGCTGCCTGGTCTGAGAATTGCATTTTGATGTGAATTTGCAGTTTGTTCATCAGTGCACAGCTGTACTCATACTGCTGGATAAATGCTCTGTTCAGTGCTAGTCTTTGCTGAGCTACTTCCAAGAGCTTGAAACCAAACTGGCTGTGCATGTTCTTGTGCTTTGCCTTAATCTTTGAGAAGACACAACATGACTGTAAGAAGTTCTTTTGATCTCAATCCAGTCCAGCAGGCAGCTCCTAAGCTGTAACACATTATCTCCAAGCAAAGTCAGGCTCACACTGCATAGAACAGGCAACTGCAAATGAGAAAGTCTAAACTGCTCAGGAAGAGGAATATTGACACCACATCCCTCATTTTGGGTACAGTTCCACACAGTATAAACAACTGTAATGCAGAATCATCTAGGTCAGTGTTCTGAGGATGTGTGATTGAAGTCCCTCCCAAGCTGATTTTTCAGGTTGGGATCCACCTTAAACCATATTAGCCATCATAGAAAGAAGGGGAAAGGTACTTCCAAAAGATTTATCCCTTATTTTAGAAACTTTCCTTTGGCATAGACAGTACTTTTAGATATCATCACAAATCTGGAAATTTCCAATTTTTCTGGAAATCCAGTGTTTCTCCTGGGTTTATTCTCCTATTAAGGGAAGGACTTCCTTGGAGGTCACTGTGGACAATGAATGTTGAGCTAAGCAAGGGGACAAACTTTTGCCAAGAACCAAAGCCAGAGAATAGTGTCCAAATGAAGCCTGAAAAATTGTTCCTTATGATTGAGTCTTTTTGTACTTTTTGAATGGAATTACATTTTCCCAATTTCCCATCCATAATTTGATTACTAGTAACCTCTATGATTAAGACTTGTAAAAGTAAAGAATTATAGACTAAAGGACTTGAACTCAATTTTCCAGAGTTTTGAGATTGGGAGACTCATGGAACTAAACACAGAAATTTAGGAACATGCTTTCAAAGGGGATCTTCATCAGTTCAGCTCTTATAGGTATTTGGATGAACCACAAAGATTGTAGAGTTCATTCCAGATCATAAAAACAGGTAAAGAAAGAAAACCTATAAAATCAGCTTTCCTAGGGAAAATAAGTAAAAATGACAAGCACTTAATTTTTCTTTTAATAAACTATTTAGCAATAGTTACTTAATGATTGCCCAATTCAGCTACTGTAACATTCTTTAATAACTCATAAAGCATATTTTATGCCAGCCATGAGATTTAATGGCATCACAGTGGGAGGAAAATCTCTCTTGCCATGAGGCTTCTGAAAGCAACGGGAAAAAATGAAGCCGAGGTTTTTGGAAGGGGAAAAAATATTTCATTTTATTGAGGTAAATGCTTTCCATCAGCTTCTTCCTCTGTGTGCTGTAGCCAGGCAGCTATTATATGTGATTTGAGTCTGTCAGTTGAAGAGTGTGATGCATATTAGAGTGGGTAACAGTAGTTGTGAGCAAGTTAAATTTAGACCTTATTACCTGCATTATGTTAATGCCTCTAGGTGCTAACAGATTGAAAGCCGTTGTGATAGACACTGTACAAGCACATAGCAAGACAGAAGTCATTCAGGGCATGGGCTGAATCAAAATAGATAAGACAGAAAAAGGGTAGGAGGTTTGGAGATGAAAGCAGAGAAAAATAAAGAACTGGCAGAGCCAAGGGAAAAAATGGCTTAAGGTTTTTTTTTTTCGGCAAAAATATATTTCATCTATAAGTGAACATTTGTCAAAGCCATAAAATGTTTTCCTGAGAGATATTCTTCCCTGGGTGTGTGAAAGAGATGCACACCAGTTAGTGCAGACCCAGGCTCAAGTCTGATCTTCAAGGATTAAAAGACTCAGATCTTTGGGCACCTAAAGAGTGACCTAACAACCAAACTACTGTAGTTCCTTCAAGATATTTTTGTGAAGGCAAAATAGTAAGGCTTTTCTAAAGTCTTCACAGGGTTTTGTGCTATAGGAAAAGGAATTTCAAGACATGTCCCACCAGGAACACCAACCTGCACCCCTAGAGGCCCCTCCAGCCCCATGTTCTCCCCCACGGTCTATGCAATCTTACACTTTAGAAACAGTTTGTCTTTTTCTGTTATTGCTTTGATTTTTCCTAACCATAGGACTCACTGCTCCCTTTGCAGCTCAACTTTCTATTCTGTCCTCATTAAGCAAATAGCTGCAAGTTTGTAAACTAAGCACACATGCAGGGACTCAGATTTTATCAGAGTTAGAACCACTGGTGAAACAGCTCATGGACAGCTGTAACCTCAGTTTAACTCAATATTCCTGGTACAACATGGAATAGAGTTTTACACAGCACCTCAAAATAAAACCAAAACGACTGGGTAGATTACCCACATCTACTAATGCCAAGCACTGAGCTGTGAAGTGGCACAATGATCACTTGAAGCTGTGATGAAGGAGGCAGGGAAGAGAATACTGATACTGATCTACTGATTATGGTCATGCACTGTTTTGTTTAACAGCTAAATACTTGCACAGAAAGATTTAATGCAAGAAGACAGAACATGTATGTGTGTAGATATCCAATTAATAGCTGACAAGCTCTATCATATTGTGGTTCTGCTTCTTTGGCTGTTCTAAGATTTCCATCTGAGTGTCCTTTCAGGTGACTATTGCACACTGACAGGCAACAAGAGCATTCATATGTTTGAGAATTTGGAATGGCTGTCATCACACAATGGTTTGAGGCTTCTCTCTAGCCTTGCATTGCAAGGATGTTAAAAAATACTCCCCCAGGAACAACCTAGTTCTTCACTGCAGCAGCAAAGTGCTGTCATTTTGGTGAGTTCTGTTTTGAAGCTTATACAACAGCTGATGGCATGCCTGAAGGAAGGCAAATACCTCTCAACTGTCTATGTTTTCCCAGAACTCCTGTATTTCAGCACAAGAAAAATTGAAACTTCTTTCCCTGTCCCCTTTCCAATTGTGTCTGTGCTCCCTGTGTGCCTGGGAGCCTGTCTGATGTCACCACAGGGGAAGTTAGAAAAACGGATGCATCAGAACCATTGACTTCATTTTAACAGTGTTTGCAACCTTACTGAGCTTAATAATGGCAACAGCAAAGCCTAATGGATACAACTCTGGGCTGTGTCTTGGATCTATGAATGGGAATGTACTTTCTGCAGTACTGGAATACAAGGATGGAGGGAAAAGTGATATGGAACATTGAAGTATTAACACTTAAGCTTTGTTATTTTGTCATATTTGTCCACCATGTCCAACTCTGTTGAAAACCATTGATAGAAAAGTCAACTTCACTAGGTTAACAGGAACCATCTCTGTCCCTTCCTCTGTCTGACAAACTGCATCTTGTGGCAGTCACATTCTGCCTTCCTGCTAATGTACAGAAATGTGCCATCAAGAAAAGCTAATTGCAGTCTAGTCCCAAGAGCAGAACAAGGTATGAAACTGTGAGAGTTTTTTTTTTATAAGCTCCTTTGTTTCTACAACTGCCAGAAAGATGGGGGTTTGTCTCGTTTTATGAAGAAACAATGTGAACTTAGAGCTGTCCTCACATACTCGACTGTCCCCAGCCCTGTAGAACTCAAAGAGTCGTTACACAGCTCTATCTGCATTTACTCATCAAACCACCCACCTTCTTTCTGCTTACAGCCTGGATGCCTGGGGACAGCAAGGAAGAACTGAGGACAAGATGCAATTCCAGGCATTGCCAGCTCTGTGCAGGAAAACAGTACCTTGGCTTCATTTTCAATTCACTTTCCTAACTAGTTCCTTAATTTTCCTTAATTTTTTAAAGAGCTCAATTACCAAAGCTAAAGAGGTGTCATGAAGTGGTCAGACCAAGCCCATGGACTCTGAAATCAAAGAAATAATCTAAAGCAAAGCATCTGAAACTGTCACAATTTGGATCTGTCCCAGTGCTCAAGAGCCCTATCAGGTCACAGGTTGGCCTCAGTGACTGGGTGACCCAGTGACCTAATGGCTAAGAAATCAGCTGCCCAGAGCTGGAGACTGTGGTGTCTCAGGTGGGTCATGCTGCACATCTTGGTGAAGGAGGAAATGGTTTGAAGTTGCCTCAGGGGAAGTTTGCCAGCAGCAAAGGAGTTACATAGCCAAGGTGAGTACCAAGAACATTGCTTTGCAATTTTCTATAGCAGGTTATTTGGCCTCTACTCATATAAAGGTCTCCAAGACTTTAATTTATTTGTCCTCACAACATATTACATTATGGAGAGTGAAGAACTATTTCTCCATTCATTAGACATAGAGGGACTGAGAGACCAGACCGACACAGAATATATGAAGCTACTTCCTTCCCATTGAAATGGCATTAAGGGAGAACTAGAACAACTAACATACTTACATAATTTATTTACCTATATTGCTATTACTAATAAAACTCAACAAAAACATACTAGGGACAAAAATATGAGCATCTTCTGCAATAGGAGAGCTCAGCAAAAATTACCTTAGAGGATGTACCAAACACACTCCTTCACTTGGCATAGCCCTGACCCTGTGTGTTTCCCAGTGACTGATTAATATTTATGCAAACCACCACTTAGAAACCTAGTGGGATTAATTGGATGGAAAAATACTTGCAAAGCAGCACATAAAGGGAAAAAAATAGTCAAAGAGAGCTTTTCTCTCTTTGTCTATTGCCACCAAAATAATGCAGACAGTTACAGATTTGGGACAGGGATGAACCCCCTAAAGTGTTTCCAAACTAATAACCTTTGAAATGGATCTGCAGCCCTGGAGAGGCAGCAGGGATACACAAGGGAGTAAGATTGGATTTGAGATGAAGCCTGGCTCACGTGCTCATTAAAGCAGTCTGCTCTGCCTCAAAATGTCACGGGATCACATCCAGCAAAATGTCACAGGATCATATCCAACCTGCATGCTCAGAAAAATCTCAGTTTCTATTATTTTACCCCCTCAACCTCATGGGCTGCTGCAATGAAGTTGCATGAAGCTGGTGCCTGAATCCTGGAATATCAGATCATGGAATGAAATTGCATGAAACTGGTGCCTGAATCCTGGAATATCAGATCATTAGGAGTGGAAGCAAAGAGCCATTAACAGCCACATTGCATGGCCATGTGGAAGAGGTTGTGTGCACAGGTACAGCAAGAGGCTTCACATCTCAGTTTTGCTTTCTTGCCATCAAACTTCAAGAGAATAACACACAGAGATTTCAGTTACCATAATGAAATTGCATGAAACTGGTGCCTGAATCCTGGAATATCAGATCATTAGGAGTGGAAGCAAAGAGCCATTAACAGCCACATTGCATGGCCATGTGGAAGAGGTTGTGTGCACAGGTACAGCAAGAGGCTTCACATCTCAGTTTTGCTTTCTTGCCATCAAACTTCAAGAGAATAACACACAGAGATTTCAGTTACCATTTTGTCTGTGTGTGTGCGTGTGTTCAACAGGCTGGTTCAGGTTTAAAAGGGTATATGGAGAGGAAAAAGTGAGAGCTTCAAGTGACTTCAGGATAGATTAAAGCCTTTGCTGCAGACTGCATGCCATGGAATTCCTTCTGCTTCCTGACTACATTCCAGTAAGTTCATGTAACACATCTCCTACAGATCACGAACTTTCCCAGTAGCAGGAAACTCAAGATCATAGACAGGAGACTTCACTTTTGCAGGGTTTGGTTGAACAAAAAAAGCAATTACTCACTCAAGGCACCCTGGCTGTACCTGGTAGTCCTGTTCTCACCCAGGACCTTGCTGCTGGCAGAATCAGGGCAGAATTTTGCCTCCATCCACCAAGTGTTGCACAGAAAAAAAAGAATAAATTGCTTGCTGTGGGTTTTAATGTTACCATTATGTTTAGACAATGGCTTAACAATATTTCAATTGCAAGATAGTTATGAAGAATCTACTTTCATAAGACACAAACTCACCAGCAGTTGGTAGAAACTAGAAAGAAAATTCTCCCTATGCTTATAGCCATGAAAATCAAGATGCAATTAGACATTAAATCTCTGCAATTAAAGAGAACATTGTAAACATATTTTTCTACTGTATTTTGTAATTTTTTTCCATTTATAACTCCAGCAATAAATCACTTAAGCTAAAAACTGTGCCATGAAGTGCAATATTTACTCCTGAGCCCTGGAATACCTGTTGCTCTTATTTACACCCAGGAGGCCTCGGGTCATAACCTGATGTGGAGCCAATGCCAGAAGCTGTGGGATGGATCTGTAGAGTCATCAGTTTAAAGAAAAGCAGAGCCAAGAAATAATATATATTGTTAATCATTCTGGCTCATCCTACCTGGGTGACCAAAGACAAGCCCTGGTGTGTCAGCAGGCTGAAATGTCATGCAAAGGGAAGAGAGTCCACACACTGTGGTGTGCAGTTCAAGAAAGTATGTTTAAGTGAACACAATGAGGTAGGATCAAATATGGAACTAATTAGGTCTTTTCATTACAGGAAGACTTGATTCTTTTTTTTCCATTAGAACTCTCTTTTCCTACATCTTATGTTCATGTAGAACCTGATCATTTTTCCAAAACACTTTCACTAATTGTCTACATGTCTCATTTGTTATTTTTGTTCTTCGGGAATGGGATTTTGCACAGGGCAATTCCTGTAGAACCTATTTTGTCTCTCATTCTCCAAATGGAACCTTCTGCAGAGATACTTAACCCGAATCTTTCATCAGTTTTCCTACATGTTTAATTCTATTATCTCAGAGAAACTTTCTGACCACCTGCATCTGAGTGAGAAGAGAAGCAGGGCCTAATCCTCTTCTACATCCATGAGCTTCCCAGTCAGATTCACAGATGAATACATAAAAATCCAAGAGATTTCTTATAAGAAAACAAGTCCCTTTCTTCCCCTCATTGCTAAAACAGTGGGCCAGTTGCTTGAAAAATAAATACCACATCTCTCCTCTCTCCTTTTTCTTGCCAATGGATCATGTTTTTCCTCAAATCCTGGCTGCAAATACCACCACACTAAAACATTGCACACAGTATGAATAAATCAGGACTCCTAAACAAAGAAAAAAAAAGTTTGAAACTGCTAAATGGAAACTTAGTTTCGTTCTGCTTGTCCTTAAAAATGGTTATTGTGGATGATAGAAATAACTGTTTGTCAATGGAAAAAAATTTTATGGGGCAAAATGTTTCAGCCTAAATTATTCAGCTAATGTTTATTACCTCTGCAAAAGAGAATAAAGAGCCATGAGAAGCTGCTCTGGCTGAAGCAATTTTGCTGCTGTACCTACAGAAGTAGTGTGAAATGTCTCCCTCAAGACAGCACTCAGAACTTCAGATTCTTGGAGAAAGAGCCACTGCAGAGGCACTTGCATAGTAGATTTGAAGAGGTTGATTACACTCTGGCGTACGCTGCTTTTTCACTCTTGGCAGGGAGTTCAGAGCTGTCTGCACCAGCTCAGAATTTTATTTGCACCGTTCTGCTGCTGGTTTTAAACAGTTTCTTGCAACGCTTGTTCCTTCTTACTGCCGTTTTGGAGGTGTTTTCTGCTTTGATGGACAAGATGCTGGGTATGTGCTTCCTTCTAGCAGCATAATTCACAGATTCCTCAGCCTTCTTGGCATATCAAGCGGGAAATGGCTTATTGTGCACTCTGTGTCTGCTGTGCTAATTTTGGCAACCTTCGCACTTAGCAGAAGGAATGTAGGATGCCTTTGGCTATGTGCCCTCCTCAACCCCTAAAAAAAGGCACCTTGTCAGTGGTGAGCAGTGCTGTCAGCATGGGAAGTTTGCCTCTCAGCTTCTGGTGAAATGACTTCAGTTGGAGTGGGCTGAGACTGGGTTACAGAGGGGTTTTCTACCTGAATCCACGTGAGCTGGTGTAGCTCCAAGAAGGTCAGGGAAAATCCTGTTTCTTGCACAACCCAGGATCCACCCAGGCTGGCTCTCTGCATTTTTTCTCCTCCCCTGCACTTTCTGCTGCTCCTTTCCCATCATATCACACACAGGTGAGCCTCCCATGTTCTCTCTGCCTCTAACTAGCTGAGGACAACAGCTTTCCCTAGGTGCTGAACTTCCTTCCCCACCTACACAACTACTTTCTGCTTAAACAGCAGATGGAACAGTGCACTGTGGGGAAGGCAGGCTCTGACATAACTTTAAATCCCACACAGACAATCCTGTTTTCCCTTTGGGCTACCCACCACCAGGAGCTGCCTGGCACTGCCTCTGTGTTCACACAGCACCCTCCTCCCTTTGTCCTCATTAGGACTGTGTGAGTGCTGCTCTCCACCAGCTCCCCTGTGCCCATTCTGGTAGTTCTGCATCTCTAGTGATGCCAACAGGTTTCACAGCATCCTTCTGGCTGTCCCTCTGCCACCACCATGCACAGTGGAGCACAGGAAGAGAATAAAGAGATGCTGATCAAAAATCATGGATATCATGTCCCAAAAGCTCAGATATCTCTGCACCTCACACAATTACCCTCCAAAACTCCCTCACACATACATATATGCACATAGATGTATATATGGCTTAGTTCTTGCATGGAACAGTCATCTGTAGTGCTAACATGCATTTAACTACCTGATAAAGATGAGGATTTAACATCCCACGTGTGTGTCACAGTAAGAGATCCACAGGGCAGGGCTCATCTGGAAAATCTTTATCTAAGCTGATCTAAACTCAGAAATGAAAAACCTGCTGCTGGCAGAGGACCTAACTTTGGGGGGAGTGTTAAGTGTCTGTCATCCACCAGGCACTCCTAAAAAACTTCAGCCAAAACATATTTAAATATGCTTCTGTAGACCAGTCATGGGCCATTTGCCATAGTTTGGGAGCAAAGCAATGAGCTATAGCTCATACTTTCAGATCCCTTAGAAGGGATTTTGCTGTTCCCTCATTATGAACTTTGAAGGGGACAGGTATGGCCAAATACATTCTGCTCTCTCAAACACCTCTGCTCAGCATTTCTGAGCAAAGTGCTTAAAATCAGAAAATGTTGGTAGTGGGAACACATATGTCACCACAGAACCACTTTCTTTAGGAGCTGATCATGTACCATGACACTCACAATCTATTTCAAAAGTGATGCCATTTTTTATCCATGACAGAAATCAGAAGTTGGAGCAAAAATAATTTGCTTTTAAAAGTAAACCCATATCAATGAAGGCAGTTTTACTACAGACTCTCATGGTTTCCCATGTGGATGATGCAGCTTTACCCTATTGTAACCACAAAATCTACACACATACTGACAAGGTGATAACCTGCAGGATCATAATAAAGATGTTTTAAAACCTGGATCCACTAAACAGACATTTGCTTCAGCCTTCAACATCATCAGGATTCACATGACTATTATGTCTAGATCATCTCAGGCAAAACAAGTGGTTTTTTCACATCTAAGATATAAGCCAAACTTCTTATTTTCCACCTGAAATGCTGATTTTTTTTTTTTTTAAATCCTAATTTCATAAGGAAGAAGAGATACCTGAAATGCTGATTTATTTTTTTAAAAATCCTAATTTCATAAGGAAGAAGAGATTAACACCACTGTCAAGAGATTTCACTCTTTTTTGGGAGCATTATAGCTGAAAAATTCGAGAGAGGATCTACTTCAGTTTTAAAGTTTATAGAGATGCAAAGTTAATGTTACATATTTATGAAAATTTAAAAAATCTCCAAAGCCTGAGATAGACAATAATTTTCTACAGCTCTGGTCAAAAGGTCACTATGGAAATCAATGTAGCAAGTTAAGACCTATCTCCCTTTTGTTTATTACCACCTACTTAGCTGAAGAGGTAAATAAATAAACATGAAAAAGGATGCAACCCACAAAGAACAAATCCAAATTTCTACATTAAAGATGAACCATTTGCACAAGTGCAGAGCAAAAGACACACACAGACTGGTCCCTTTTCTGCAGAAATCCGAAAAAAAAAAAAAAAAGAGATTATAGAGAGTCAGAAGCAGAATATGAACGAAAGGTTTGATAAACCACACGGGAAACACAAATAGTAGTTTAGCTCTGAGCCATGTGACACACCAAGTCATTCCCTACTCACCTCTAACTGCTTGAGCTTTGGAAACTACACTTCAGGAAAAAGTTGACTCATTGTGGCAGTGAGAAAGATCAAAGTACTAAACTTCGGAGGTGAGGCTGAAAGATCTGGGGCTGTGCAGAGTAGAGAAGTGACAGGGCTAACAGTCTTCAAAGCACATAAAAGGCTGCTGCAAAGGAGAAAAAGAATAAGCAATTTTTGTCTGCTTCTTTTAGGGAGGAGTAATAGTAATGGGCTGCAACTGCAACAGGGAGAATTAGCTTAGACATAGGGAACATTCTGTAAAACTAAGGACAACTAAACTCTGAAATAGATTGTGTAGGGAGAAGGGGAATCTCTGTCTTTGAAGTTTTTAAGGAGTGTGTTAGGCAAACATCTGACACAAATTCCACTGGTGTATTTTCTCCTGCCTTGAAAATAGCTGCAGATGAGCATGGGAGAAAGGTGTTAATGGTCCAAGGTTGTCCCAGTGAAGGACATTCTGGTTGGTGACATTCCCTCGGGAAAGGATATCCCTGAAAAGTATGTGTAAAGAATCACCCCCAAGACAGAACAAGACCTACCACGTTAATGTCTCAAAAAACCTTTCCATGGTGTTGCTTCCCTCTCCCACTCCATGTCCTGCCTGTGAATTGGAATAAATTATACAAGCTGACATGACAAGGGAGCATTAATGGGCCATTTACCACCTGAGAAGTGCATTAACAGGTCTTTAGTGTGTACCCTGCAGTGTTCTGCTGTTAGGACTCACTAGACATTTTATATTTTAAAAAGTATTATACTTTTTTTAAGCAACCAAATTTTTTTACTTCTACTTTTCCACCTTCCTCTGAATAAATCAATGGGTTGAGGGGAATAGCAATTCATGAAGAGAGAAGGAAAAAAAAAGGAGTTAAATAAGAACTTTCTATTATTCTGTGGACATGATTCTCTCAGCTGATGCACATACCTAGCCAGGAGGAGCAACATGCCAAATCTGTGAGCTCATCTCTTCTCACAGGAATATGACACAGTATTACAGAAGTTCCAATTGAGATATTAATGCCCATAATTAAGGAGACTGAGCAGAAGAAAGGTTGAAATCAGTTAAGCTGAGGGCTCTCCCAGCTCCTAGTTATCACATGGAGAACTGAGGATGCCCTAGCACTTCCATCCAGTAGGCCTGGATGGAAAAAAACCACTCAATACATGAACTTGTGTCAGGATTAGTCTTTGCATGGAAAAACTGTATGGAAAAGTCTTCCCAGTCCTGCTCTCAGTCAAAGTGTTGGTTTTTGAATGCATGAGGCAATGTCAGGTTGTTCAGTGCTGAAACGAACAACAAGAATCAAGAGCTGACAAAAAAGTCATTACTGTGATATCCGAGATGCCATAATTTTCCTCTTCTCTCTTGTCTATACAAGTTTGGAAAGGAAAAAAAGAAGTTTTTAATACCATCAGAGAATGTGCTGTTCTATCAGAAACGTGTCTTTTGCCAAATGAATGCAAACGTTCGTGCCAGGACAGGAGTACTTTGTAATTGGAAAATAGCTGAAAATAGAAAAAAAAAAAAAAAGGAAGTGCATTCCTATCATGCTTTAAATTGCCTGGAATCCTTGAAACACAATCAATTGTATTCAGCTACACTGAAGTCTTTTGCTTGATTACTTCTCAGCCTGCCAACAATAGCAGGGAATTTCTACAAAGGGACCAAGTGCTTTTCTAAAGATAATTAGGCCACTTTGTTGTGCACTGAAGATTTTTGGAAAAGGACAGTACCTGTCTCGTTTTTATGCCTTCACTGAGCCTAAGAACAAAAAGCAGTAAAAGACACCAGAAACTTTTAACATTCTGAGTGTTCTCTTCCAGAAAGTGCACTTGACACATGGGATCTGCTCAGCAAAATAGGTACACTGATACTGGGAAAGGGACAATGTTCTCCTCTTCGGAATTGTTTCCTTATGATCCCCTGTGAGTTTGATTTCTTGTAAAAAAATGGCAATGTTGTATACCACAGGTAAAGCCTAGGAAAGTTGGATTTTTCAGTTGCTGCAAACAATGCTATGGACCCTGATTGCTGTGGCCTGTGTGCCTGAAAACACATCACTGCATCTTTAGGTCATAAAGAAAACAAGGACAGGAAGAGTGAGGTCACTTGAATTTCAACAAGTTTCCATTTCATCAGCCATTCACAGCAGTTTGAGGCCCAGAAACCAACTCATCAATGTCAACACTAATGAACTGAGCACAGTGAGCACAATGTGAGGTCAAAGATGAGGTCAAGTACTTAAGACATATTCACCCACAGACCAGGATCAATGAAACAGTAGGTCAAGTTCCTGCATTCTAAGAATTTTTGTGCCTCTATGTTCAGGTCCTTCAGGCCAGAAGGAGGCAAACTCTCATGGAAATTGAAGTATCTAACCTCTACTAAATTCACTACCCCAAATGGAACACACTACTCCATCCCACTCCATCTGTAAGGCATTGAGTTTGTAGTGAATAGCTATTTATTATTTTCTTAATTTTCACCCACAGCACAGCAACCTTCCAATGAGTTTGGGCTGCAGAATATGACTGGTAATGCAGTGAGAGGAGCAAAGCAACTTGCAGGCTATGAATTAAAAAAAGTGATTGAACATGCTAGGAATGGTTTTTAGTTGGAGCTGAAGGAAATGGATGTGGCAATAATCCCATGTTACCTATTGAATGATAATTTCAGAGACATTCTTTACTGAGTGTTTGAAAGGACAAAATTTGAATTCTAATTTCCAGAGAAGGCAAAGGCATTTATAGCAATTGCCTCTGTGTAATTGCTAGAGTACAGACTGTATGCAGGGCCACAGGACAAGGTTTTTAGTTGGAGCTGAAGGAAATGGATGTGGCAATAATCCCATGTTACCTATTGAATGATAATTTCAGAGACATTCTTTACTGAGTGTTTGAAAGGACAAAATTTGAATTCTAATTTCCAGAGAAGGCAAAGGCATTTATAGCAATTGCCTCTGTGTAATTGCTAGAGTACAGACTGTATGCAGGGCCACAGGACAATGCATCTCACAAGCAGTCAAAGATAAATGACTTAATCTGAGCTCTACAACTCTAATTATATACATCTCTCTATCCCAAAAGAGTTTATTTTGCTATAGTTGCTTTTAGAGCCATTAACAAAATGTTGCATTATATCTCTGTTAGTGTGGGGGCATGTGCACAGACTGCATATATGTCTAAAGCTTATTTTTCTATTGAATGAGCCCTAAAATGGAATTCAAATTCAGTTTGTTTCTATTCCAGTGCTATGATCATTGCAAGTTATTATTTTTTTGAAGTATCAATAATCACAGTTTTGCATTGAAAGGCTGAGTAAGAAAGGAATAGAATTCATCTTTAAAAGGTGAATAAGGAAACAGTCACAAAGGAGCAAGAAGAGAATGAATCTGGCTATGAATGCATTATCCCCTTAGCAACATGAATTTCAGCCTAAGATTTCTCTTTGAACTTAAGTTCTGTTGGCTACAAATCCAAGATTTCCTCTGCTTCCATACTGAAATTGGTATTCTGACTTCTCCATCCTGGGGGGAAATGTGTAAAGATTTACCTGCAAGCATAGGTTCAGCTGAGAGATGCAGATCATCACTGCAGGAGGATCCACATCACCAAACAACTCTGTCGAGCTACATGATGTAATGAATTCTGGGAAAATGTTCCTGCTAGTCTGAAGTCAGAGTAGCCAAGGATGACTCAGAAGCAATCAGAGAACTGCCAATCAGCTATGCAAAGTTTGATATTAAAGTGATGTCCTCTGCTTTGGCTGGCAAAAGGTCACAAAATACACAGAAACAGGTGCTGCATCTCTAAAGTGTTCCCTCTATCAAAGTCCTGTATCTGCATCAAAGCAGAATTCCTGCACAAGTGATTCTTTTGAGGACAGGATTTTTTAAGCACTACATCAGTGTAAGAGATAGGAGTTGTATCTTCTATGTGTGGTATTTTTTACCCACTGGGTAGATATATTTCCTACAGAAGAAAAGGGTTGTATATCTTCAAAATAAAAAAGAAGAAGAACCTGGGAAACTGTATAAATCTTCTCTAAATCAACACTTGGACTCAAGATTCTTACATTTTCCAGGAGAGCAGGGTACTATCTGCATTGCATTTTAAGGCTGAATCAAAGTCCTTACTCATACAGTTACAGGAGCTGTGGAGATGCTTGAGCACAATGAACAGGATGTGAGCAGCTGCTGATTTGTGAGCCTTGCAACCAAACAACAACTGCCTAACTTTCAAAAAGAAAGTCAAAAGCTACAAGCACTTCTCTGTATTAAATTCTCTTTCAAAAGCAAGGAAGTCACTCACACATGGCAAGAAGGGAAAATAATAACCTTACTTTGCAATTTCACCTGTTTCTGGAGCTGACTGGCCATGCTCTTCCCCTTCAAAGGGCATGTTCAAAAGGTTACAGTCTTGTTCTAGAAAGCAAACTCTTTTGTTTCAAACCAGTTGACAGCTTTAAAGGCTTATCTGACTTTTACAAATCTATGCAGCTTTCATTCACTTTAAGCTGTCTCTTCTGTTTTCCCTGGAAAAATGAATTCAGCTAACACTTGATAAGAATGGATCTATGCCTGTTAGCATACAGCAGCTGTTCAAAGAGGAACAAAAGTGAAAACAAAATATATGCACTTGCACTGAACCAGAAATATGGCATCAGGTTTTTTGTCCTAGCCAATCAACTCTTGTACCTACGTAGACTACAGAGTGCCACATCCATAGCCTGTAGCACATGAAGAAAATAAAAAGTCTACATGTATGTAAATCACCAAGACTTTCCTCAGGTTTGAAACTAGACACATTGCACCATGGAGAACATGACCACATTTTTATGCTAACAAATACAATTTATTTTAGGAAAGGAATACTCCCACTCCAAAGGCTCCTGTAAAACAAACTGTGCAACCTCAACCACACAGACTGAATATCTCAGTTCTTATTAGCATAAAGGATGCACTTAGCCCTTTCCAAGAAGGTTCTTGAGAATGATTATGTTTTGATTTAGAAAAAGTCATAGCAAAATTTTAACAAAGCAATGTGCTATAAACTCAAGAGATCCCTGTTGACAAACAGACTTGAATGTTTAGCTTACTGTCACCCAGTGCTGTAAGGGGACACAGCCGTGGAATTTTGAGCATTCACTATCTTACCTATCCTGTTCTAGCAGCAATGTGGTTTGGGTCCACACCATTTGACTGCTCTCCCTTCTCTAGAATTACACAACAGATTTTAATGACAAGGTATGTGCTATAACAAAAGAAGAAAAAAGCCTTTGAACAGACACAAGCAAAGATGCAGGTGGAAAGAGAAGAATAATATGCAAACTAGATCTAAAATCATTTACTCAACAAGTTTGCACTACACATCTGAGATTCAGGGCAAGTTACAAACCAAGTTGATTCTATCAAAGATGTTCTGGTTACTTAAGAGATCAATTGTCCTTACCATGCCTTTGATCAAGAAATCCAAAAGCACAGACTAGCTGCTCTACCATGGCATAAACAACATTTACCATATGTAACCCCAGAGCTCTTGGAATAGGTTATAAACATCAAGCCAGAAGAGGATTACCAAGAACAACAATCAACATAGATTCTTTGTTCTCTTAATCCTTATGGTCTAACTTTGTGTTCTTCAAGCTACTTGGCCCTTCAAAGAAGAAGAGGCAATTGAATTTCAATGATGTCATGGTCTGATTCAAAATAACCCATAATGGCACTCATTTCAATATTGCACAGTGCTGATTTTTATTCTAGGTGTAGTGTCTGCTCTTTGCTGGAGGAATTTCCATATGCTCCTTTGCCCTGAATTTCAAACAATAAGTTTGTCTAATGAAGCTGAATAGTGAGACTTCCCCCCATGACTTATGGGTGCAATTTGAAAGGGGGGAAAAAAAGTCACATGTAAATGAAAAGCACGTACAACACTCTGTGATGACAAACAGCCCTTGCAATTTGCTTAGCTAGAGTGTGTTCTTCATTCCCAGAGGCACTAACCACTTTTATTATGAGATGACAGCTGAGTTTTATTCCCAAGATTGTGCAGATTTCTCACCTGACTAGCTCATGACTGTGTATTTCAGGTCAGAGAGCAACACAAACTGAGGGTCTATTTTTCTTCTCGTGGCTGTTCTCCCCTGTCATTCTTTGTGTTGACTTCCATTTCTCAGTCCCACCAATAAGTTCCATTTCCACAATTTATTCATTTATATCTTTAAAGCAGATTTTCGAGCAATCCATGTACCTTCTCTCACTGAGCATCATGTGCATGATCCTCCCCAAACACAGCCCAGTTCTGCTGTGTCCATGACCATCACAAACATCTGCTTCCTTGTTCCTTCATCACTGCATTCATCCTTACATTGTGAGTAGGTGGAAGTTACATTTGCTGTGCTCCTGTGAGCAGACAATTTGCTGTAGTGTGAGAGTTAATGGACATGGGAGACTATTAGTGACATTTATCTCTAACAATTTATGTAACTTAAAGGGTAGAGCACTGACTGCAGTTCAGAAGTTCAATTAGCAGCTCTGCAGTTACCTTGGGCTAGTTGCTACTGTCTGGTATTTTAGTTTTCCACGTGTAAATGGGCAAATGAAACTACTTTGTGAAACCTTTACATCACATGTATCTTGCATATGAAAGACTGGATGCCTAACTAACAATCTCTACTATTTTTAAACATGCTCACAAACATCTGGCAGGGAGTTATTCTATCAGTTCAATACAACAGTAGCAGTTTCTGAGTCCCTGGCTTTGAAGCAGATTGATAGCATCATCTCTTCAACAGTGTTGAGCAGTTTTTAATTGGTTGTTGCAGGACTGGAATGGTAATAAGAAACTTGTTCTACACCAATCTCCTTTTCCAGGGCTATCAAACTGACATTGCTCCCTTTCACTGCTTTTGCTTAATACAATAAATACAAATTAAGTACACAATCCACATCTACACTGACAGGTCCAAAAAACAGAAAATTTGGATAAACACCAGCCAAGTCAGATGGAATATTTAGTTAACAAGGAGACTACACTGAGAAGCTGTGTTGAAACTTAAATCACAATGTCTTTTTTCAGGGTTGGCAAGATCATCCTTAAACACTGCTGCTCTGTTTGGCTGTGTCAGTTACTGTTAAGACTGGCTTCAGAAACTTCAAGGTCCCAAAAGGGAAGAGTAGATTGAATCCTCTCAGAAATTTGTTTCACTGATTAAAATCTCTGCAAGCTTCCCACACAGCTCATGCTCTGCTACCCAGCTCACAATATTGAGATCATCTTTGCCTTTGCAATCATCTTTATCTAGTAAGGTACACTATTTAGGTAATTTTAACAACAAAATCCATACTCCATGTTGCTCTTGTAATGTCAGTTGTAAGACTTAAAACCATCTCTCCATACTACAGGTTCAGGATCTAGTTGAAGAATGAAAAGCCTCTCAAATCTGAACATTTCCAAGTAGATCTTTTAAATGTCAGATAAGAACGTGGTTCTCACATTACCCTTGGCACCTACATTTATTTATTTATTCCTCAAAAATCTTCCTTTGGTAACCTCATCATGTGTTCATTTTATTGTTTTGCCTTCTCAAGTTTACCTTCAGGAATCAAAGAAACAATTTGAAAACATAATGGAACAATTTCCAAAATTGTCTCCAATTGGATGGAAATTGGAGATCAAGCCCCTGAGGATTATCCCATGGCTCTGACCATTAAAGGGCTGAAGGTTGAGGTTAAGCATCCTGAAGAAAAGGGGTTTGATACTCTAAGCCATCTACTGGGAAATAGAAGCTCAGCAGATTTTCTCATAGATTCTTACATGTGCTTATGTGATAAAGTCATGGAGGCACAATGATTTTAATCATAGAATCATTGAATTTAGGGGTTGGAATGGATCTTACAGATCATCCAGTCCCAATCCCTGCCCTGGGCAGGGACACCTCCTCACTAGATCAGGTTGCTCAAGACTTCATCCAGTCTGGTCTTGAACACCACTAGGGTTGGGGCAGCCACAGCCTCCCTGGGCAACCTGTGCCAGTGTCTCACCATTGTCTCTCCAATGCCTCTATTATTACATTTTAATAGAATATCCATGGATTTCCAAAATTTCTTTGATTTCCCTTACAAAGAAACAACACTCAAGCAAAAACCACTTCATCAGAAAATTCCTGGCCAATTTCCTATCAAATGCTGGTAGAGTATTCAACAGGTAACAAAGCTGAGTTTTCTTAGCATCTCTTTGTACTTTTACAGACCCCCAAACACAGTTACACACACATAGTGACTGGACAATTCCCCTCTGAAAAAAACCAGCTTGAAATCTGGAGGTGGCTGGTTAGGATTAGGTTGTTACTCTTTTCTCTTTCATCTTGTCCCTTTCTCTATTTTCCCCCGAAAAACAAAACAATAAACCCTGGGCTCCTTTAATCCATTTGCAATGCTTGTTGGCCAAGGAGCAGCACTGCACTCATCTGTGGAGGCAGCTGCTCACCCACCCTTGTGTCTGCAGAAGAGATAAATACAGAGGCTCACCAGAATTTTTCCTTTTTGCAGTGTTCTTGCCTACTTAATCAAAATCCACCATTGCTGCCAACTGTCAGCAGACTTACAGCTTATAAATGTTGTAGTTCAACACACACTAAAGCTGTGTGTTAGCTTAAAATAATTACAACTTTCATCTCGAGCAAAAATTGAGATTTTTGTGTGTGTGTGTGAGAGAAGGAGCACACTTGTTAATGTTCAGCTTTAGTTCAGTTTTGTAACAGTCTGGCAGTTGAAGATGGGGGTTGAGCGTTCGTATTTTGTGAGAAGGTGTTAGAGGATAAAACTACCAAGTTCTCCCTGATGTTATTCAGAAAACTTGAGCAGCACCTCACATTCTGGAGCTTTGCTTTTCTACTGAGCTGGGGAGGTATAAACAGCAATGGAATCGAAAAGATATAAATGCAATATTGTCAGGGACTGTCAGAAAACCTTTTACTGGAAGAGATCTGCCTAATCCAAGTCCATCCTGCCTCAGATTAGAAAACTGCCACATGTAAACAGCATAAAAACAAGCATTTAAATTGAAGGATTATAAAAATCTAAAAGAAAGAAAAAATAACCAGAAAGAAATCTCCAAGACAAGACAAGAAAATTCATTCCCACCCTTCTGAAGGATAACAATCAGTTCAGATTTAGAAGCAGATCAGCATTGCAGAGGTAAAAACCTCTTTATTGCATTGTTGTGAGCAAATCCTTAGTGCTGCTGGAGACTCTTGGGCTCCAGGGGTCCATGCAGACCTGGGGCACATGGTCTGTGGGGACATCTGCAGAAGGAAGATCTTACACTGGGGTACAGCACCAGAACTTTCTTTCAATGGCCCCAGCAGGTGAAGGATTGATAAACTCATAAATATCCTCTAGAGAAACTGATGGTATTCATAGGTTTCTCTGATAGAAAAGGTTTTGTTTTGTTCCTTCCATTGGATTAACTTTCTCCAGAGCATCAGACCTCTTAACCACCATAATTTATGGCATTCATCCTACAGCTGTAAGAGTTTGTGTTCCAGAGAAACAGCCAGGAGCATTTGACTCTCATTTGGCTTTGCCCATGGCTGCACAGACATGCTGCAAACAGAAATAGCCAAGTTGTCTTTAAGCCACAAACTGAAATGATACTTGACAACAGGTTTTCAAGCATGTGCCACCTTCTGCATGAGTCAACAGAAACAAAGAACTCTGGAGAAAGAAGGAATATTGAGAGCAGACTACACAGTCCCTTCTCTTCGGAATTTTGCACCTGCTTTACTAACTTAACAACACTAGTACCTGAGCAGACAGTTTTCTCTAGCTTTGATGGTTGTTATTAGCTTCTCAGAAAACAACATCTGGCTGCATAATTGTCTGTGGGCTCCTTCTTATGGGATTGCAGTGACTTGGATAGGCACTACTGAAAAAAGAGTCAGGATCAGTTTTGATCAGGAAGACAGAAACTGATCCCTCCCAAACAAAGCCAGCTTAAGGGGGAAGATCTGACCACAGGGTTAAGAAAGAAATCTCTTTGGGATTGGAGATTTAAATAATGCCACACAGAGATTAAAAGTACTTTATTTTGAGCATGGAAGAAGAGACACAATCTCAAAGCAACAGACAGAGCTGTAAAGGTCAGGTGGAAACAGAGCCAAGTCCTGGTGGCAACAAGCTTAGAGATTTTAGCCAGAAAGTTCAGATTTATAGGCATGAACCTACATGGCTCAGCAGGATGGGCCCCTGTGGAGAGCAGAATGCAGCATCCAAGATTTAATAAGACACTTTTAGCAGACATAATCCTAGCTAAAAGCAAAAGGAAAATAGTGTGGGGCCAAAGGAATCCCTTGCCACGGGACCAGAAACAAGAGGCAAATGGCAAGGAGGGCTGTTTTAAGAAGATGGCTTAGCAAAGCCTTTTTATCTGATGAGGAGCAAGTCCTGGGAATGACTACTGACCCAACTCTTGAGGAAATGATCCACCCACTGCCCAGAGAATAACACTAAAAAAACCCAATGGAAAGCTGAACTGGTACTCATACCACAGAGATGGAGGCTCAAATGTCTGTACATACAAGTGGAGACAAACAGTTTTGTTCTGAAGGAGAAAGGCCAGATGTAATCAGTGGGCAGAACTCCCAGGACAAGAAGACGAGCAAAAGTGTAACTCAAATGCTTCTTGCAATTACCAGCAGAGACTATCAAAATGGCATGAAGTCAAAAGAAGGTCTGTTGCATCCTAGAATCCTGACTCGCTCCAGCAGCCCTTGCATCTGATCTTCATTATTCTGTCAGATTTGGATAGTTGAAAAAGTGACAGGATTTATTTATTTATTTAAAATAAAATCAGTGTCTGTGCTATTGAATGAATCATCAGCTGTCCATTAGCACTGAGCCAAGAGGCTGAGGATATGATCCAGGTTAGGTTAATGCATCCTGAAGTCTCTATGTATGGGCTACCCCTGTGGGTCACCTTCAAGCTGATGAGGTGGCATCATGAGAGCTCAACTGTTCATCTGGAAATGGGAGGTTGTAGGATCCCTGATTTTTCACCTTTTCCCCCAAGGGTGAGCAATCCCTGCTTGAACTATGAGGCTTGATTACCTCTCAGGAAAACTAAACCTCAGGCTTGCCTACAAAACTTAAAACTGCTTAGACTGATTTTTAAAGTATTTTCAGAGAGGGTTAACATGGAATTTTAAACTTAACACCATGACCTTAGAGGAGGCAGGAGAGCATCAGCTTCTTTTTTAACTAAGGGAGAAAGGGAATGCACTTTCCCATGTACAAACCAAAAGGATGTGGAAAAATATCTTAGAATCATGGAATTGTAGAATCAACCAGGTTGGAAAAGACCTCCAAGATCATCAAGTCCAACCCTACCGTGGTTACCAGACCATGGCACTAAGTGCCACATCCAGTCTCAGCTTGAAAACCTCCAGGGATGGTGAATCCACCACCTCCCTGGGCAGCACATTCCAATGCCTGATCAGTCTCTCTGTAAAAAATCTCTTCCTAATATCCAACCTAACCCTCCCCTGGCAGAGCTTGAGTCTGTGCCTCTTGTCCTGCTGCTGGTTGCCTGGGAGAAGAGACCAACCCCCACCTGACTCCAACCTCCTGTCAGGGAGTTGCAGAGGGTGCTAAGGTCTCCCCTGAGCCTCCTCTTCTCCAGGCTGAACACCCCCAGCTCCCTCAGCCTCTCCTCATGGCACTTGTGCTCCAGTCCCTTCACCAGCCTCATTGCTCTTCTCTGGACCTGCTCCAGCACCTCAGTGTCCTAGAACTCCCCCAAATATTTGAGTATTACCCACTGGCTGTGCCTTTTCTGCTTTGAGATACAAACATTATTACAAACTACAACCAAACAACAACAAAAGCAGCAATAAGCCAAACAAATCCATGAATTTGTGTTCAGCACAAGTACAGGAAGACAGAACTGGAGGTGAACTACATGCAAACCATAAGTCCATTTTGCAGCAATTGTACAAATAGATATGATTTCCCATCAGAATGAAATGGGGCTTAGGAAACTTCTGTACTCAAATTTGGTGGGGCTGAATTCACTTCTGTTTTGATATTGTATGTTATCAATTAATTTGACTGAACTTCCTGGGCAAGTTATTAAGTCCCCATGCCACTTTCTCATTATCTGTAAAATAGGGCTAACAGTATCAGTCCTAGTACTTTACAAAGGAGATCAAGGATTATATAGAACTACGAATAATTCACAAATCCTGGTCGAAAATTGCATGCCAACTTCTTCCTCTTATCTGAAAACCTCCAACCTCCCTTCAGTGTCATTAAAAAAAGACTTATTCCAACATAATATTTTATAAAACCAAAATAGACTGTAAGCATTTAAGACAATTATTTGCCTACAATCAGAGCCTGGCTGCCACTCTCCTTGTTTTCTGAAAGGAATCTATTTTTGAAGGTGACCTGCATTACCGCAGTGTTAATAAAAATGCACTGTGTGTAATCGGTTATTATTTTATCTCTAAGCATATTCAGTGGTTCCAAATGTGTAAGCATTCTCCAGGGGAGCATCATGCCAGTAAGAAAAGGCTCTTCTGCAGGAAAAAAAAAAAAGAGGCTGAATCTTTCCCCAAAGTCCTAAGTCCCTAGTGATACTGATCTATTAAACACTGCATAATTCACAGTTAGATTGGTATAATATCTTGGACTTTGCCACAAGAATAACTCATTTTCCTGTCACTGTAGATGCAGATGCCTCTTAGATCCCACTGGCCACAGTGCAGGTAAAAATCTTGCTCATGAAAAAGAATTTCTTCAAAATAATGCTGAGCTGCTGAAACCCAATTTAATTTTCAAGCAAAACTACCCAGCCATGCTCATCCTTCTTTTTGCTTTCAGTCATGCTCTCTTGATTCCCAGAAAACTTGAGATTTGTAAACAAAACCATCTCATTTTTAAATGCTTAGTCTTAGAAGTACAGCATATATAGAGGATTCTAGGGTTACAAGGAGGACAAACCCCCTGACTGCCAGTAATTCCCAGGAGTAATTTCATGATGAAATCTAAGTAGCTATGGAAACAATCTCTTTTGTTTCCTGTACAATAGTCTACATTTCTAAAAGCTTCCACTCACAGAGAAGGACACCACTTCCTCACAATGACAACCCCTTTGAACACTGAGACACAACATGATGAGTTCAGCTCCTTCACTCCAGAATAGGCAAACCCAGTGAGTTT